>NC_069500.1:132457029-132757029 GCF_027579735.1 Bombina bombina
CAGAGACATGGCCAAGGTAAGAAAGGCTGAAAGACGACCACCACTGAACAAGACACACAAGCTGAAACGTCAAGACTGGGCCAAGAAATATCTCAAGACTGATTTTTCTAAGGTTTTATGGACTGATGAAATGAGAGTGAGTCTTAATGGGCCAGATGGATGGGCCCGTGGCTGGATTGGTAAAGGGCAGAGAGCTCCAGTCCGACTCAGACGCCAGCAAGGTGGAGGTGGAGTACTGGTTTGGGCTGGTATCATCAAAGATGAGCTTGTGGGGCCTTTTCGGGTTGAGGATGGAGTCAAGCTCAACTCCCAGTCCTACTGCCAGTTTCTGGAAGACACCTTCTTCAAGCAGTGGTACAGGAAGAAGTCTGCATCCTTCAAGAAAAACATGATTTTCATGCAGGACAATGCTCCATCACACGTGTCCTAGTACTTCACAGCGTGGCTGGCAAGAAAGGGTATAAAAGAAGAAAATCTAATGACATGGCCTCCTTGTTCACCTGATCTGAACCCCATTGAGAACCTTTGGTCCATCATCAAATGTGAGATTTACAAAGAGGGAAAACAGTACACCTCTCTGAACCTCTCTGGGAGGCTGTGGTTGCTGCTGCACGCAATGTTGATGGTGAACAGATCAAAACACTGACAGAATCCATGTATGGCAGGCTTTTGAGTGTCCTTGCAAAGAAAGGTGGCTATATTGGTCACTGATTTGTTTTTGTTTTGTTTTTGAATGTCAGAAATGTATATTTGTGAATGTTGAGATGTTATATTGGTTTCACTGGTAAAAATAAATAATTGAAATGGGTATATATTTGTTTTTTGTTAAGTTGCCTAATAATTATGCACAGTAATAGTCACCTGCACACACAGATATCCCCCTAAAATAGCTATAACTTAAAACAAACTAAAAACTACTTCCAAAACTATTCAGCTTTGATATTAATGAGTTTTTTGGGTTCATTGAGAACATGGTTGTTGTTCAATAATAAAATTAATCCTCAAAAATACAACTTGCCTAATAATTCTGCACTCCCTGTATATATATATATATATATATATATATATATATATATATATATATATACACACACACACACACATGTATACACACACATACAGTACATACACACACTGAGTAGAAAAAAATGTAATAAAAAAAAAGAAGACTATGCACTTAGCTAGTGCTACATAGTTCAGATAGCACATTCAATGAAAATGGTGTCAAATAATAAAGAAAAATAAGGAAAACACTCCAGCAGAGTTGTGGAGGTGAGAGTGCAGACTTACATCTCTTCTGTTCTGGCAGTGTACAGGCTAGAGAGAACGTCTGCAAAACAAACCAGTGACACTTCTGGAACTCTTGTCTGCAGACTGCAGCTGTAAGATGCCCCGCCCCCACAACAACTCGGGAACTGTAGCACATCTCTGAAAGGGGAGGGGGCACAAGTTTTACTTTACTTTGTTAACCACACGCTTTGACTAGACAGCGTTTTAGGGACAGGGAAGCAGATAAATAGCCTTGATCTTGTCCAGTATTTTTCAGTCAGCTCAGTGGCCAGCTCAGGTGGGGCCACAGGGGGAGCCAGGACATTTTTACAGGGGCACTGGCCCCTGTAGGCCCCTGTGTAGAACCTCCCCTGCTCTGCACCCTAAAACTGTAGACTATGAGCTCTCCGGAGCAGGGCCCTCTTCCTCCTGTACTAGATTTGTTTAGTTCTTTTATGTTTTGTATTTTATCACAAATCCTTGTCATTGTATACCCCTATCATTGTACCTAGCACTACGGAATTTGGCGGCACTATACAAATAAATGATAATAATAATAATTATATATATATATATATATAGGTATAGATATATATTTACCAAAATACCATCAGATATATGTAGAAATATTTATTTATGAATACATAGAATATATTCTGCTATGTGAAGTACATTGGAATGTGAAATATTCATATTTTCAAGTCGGGTTAACTCACATGGGAATATGCAATCGTGTTTGTGCGCGAGTGGGGTGTTGTTTTTTCCACTTTTTTGATCCATTGACTTCTTTGTGGGAATAGGTTATCACACCCTCAATATGGTAAGTTCGGATTTTTGCGTGCGTCCAGTTAGCACTGGCACTTTCAACTCGTAATACTATACCAGTGCAACCTGACGCACACCAAAAGTTTTCTTCTAGCACAATTAGCAATATAGCGAAAGCGCTAAATAGCACTCCACTCATAATCTAGCCCAATGTGTCTTTCACATAAAGGAACTTTCCGCAGAATATCAGTCTAGCCTGCTTAGAAGAATAGTCCAGCAACAGGCAATCCATCTATGAATGTGAGACATGGCTAACTTCAGCAGGAAATCAGACCTGGACCCATTAGTTTCCTTTAATTTTTTTTAAGGGTTAATACTTATCTTTTGCACACTTAAGAGTGCATTAACCCGATCCTCTTCTTGCCAATTCCCTGGCTGCACTAATAGGAAGGTTAGCGTGTTTGGCTTGCAGTACCTGCACTAAAGTTAGTGCAAGTCCTTGGAGTCGAGCACGTTAAGCCTGCTGTTAGTGTGGCCGGGACTCTGACAAGAAGAGGATAGAGATAGCGCACTTTCTAGCGTGCAAAGGTAAGTACAAATCTACAGGTGAACTTTTTCACCTGTAGCTTTGAAAATTTGCATTAGTTTTAATAAAAACAAATTTAAATGTTTAATGATAATTTAGCATTTATTTTGAATACCAAATAGTCCAGGTAACAAATATACAGGGAAACAAATTTTCTCAAATATTTATTACAAAAATGTCATCCAAAATGAAATTTTCTTGGCTGCACTAGTCTATAATAATAATAATATAATAATATCCATAGAACAAGCTTTTATGCTTTTGTGGGTTTTCTAGTTTAGCACTTCTTTGTATATGCATTTTATGACTGCTGCAGACTAGTCTATTTTATGGGTAATGGTGGGAAAACAGATGTAGAGCCGGGGCGGGAGGTCCTCCACTCGGGGGGGGGGGGGCCCGCTGCCCAGCAGATGCAACAAAGGCCCTGGCCATGCTCCTAAAACACATGTCACTAGTCACTGTACATTGCACTCACTGTACAGGCACTCAGCTGCAATGATTGTGGCTTCGGAATTGCCAAAAGTGTGAGTGAAAGTGTGACACTATTTACTGCATGCATTGCGGCCATTTGTAGAGAGGGCTGGGTGGCCATGCAGCAAGTCGGAGCTGTGCTCTGGTGCGTTATATACTGTGAGTGCACTGCAGACAGAGGATTGTGGATTGTGGAAGGAATCTGTGGCTGCCTTTGCGAGAGCATCATAGAGACTCAGACAACAAATGAACTTGTAAGGTAACCAGTTATCTCCATTCTCCACTCCATATACAATGGCCTCTAGTTATCAACGTTTCTACTTTACCTGCCTTCGCCGGCCTAATACACCCGCCTAAGCTTGCTTACCATCGCCGCTGTGGACCTGAAAAATCTCGCCAAAGTTATCAATAAATCTGTCAAAAAGCCGTGCACCAAGTACGGGGCGATGAGCAGCGGACTGTGATAGTTATCACTCATCCGATCTCGCTGCTCTTCGGCTTTTTGACAGCTTTATTGACAAGCTGTCACTAAGCACCCACACTAACTATACTGTTCTACCCCCTATACCGGCGCCCCCGGAGCCCCCCGCAACTAAATAAAGTTATTAACCCCTAAACCGCCGCTCCTAGACCCCGCCGCAACTATAATAAATGTATTAACCCCTAAACCGCCGCTCCCGGAGCTCACCGCCACCTACATTATACCTAGTAACCCCTATCCTGACCCCCATACCGCTGCCACCTATAATAAAGTTATTAACCCCTATCCTGCAGATCACGGACCTCGCCGCAACTAAATAAATAGTTTAACCCCTAAACCGCCACTCCCAGACCCTGCCGCAACCTATATTAAATTTATTAACCCCTAATCTGCCCCCCCTACACCGTCGCCACCTATAATAAATTTATTAATCCCTATCCTGCCCCCCCCCTACACCGCCGCCACTGTAATAAAAATTTTAACCGCTAAACCTAAGTCTAACACTAACCCTAACACCCCCATAACTTAAATATTAATTAAATAAATCTAAATAATATTTCTCTTATTAACTAAATTAATCCTATTTAAAACTAAATACTTACCTTTAAAATAAACCCTAATATAGCTGCAATATAAATAATAATTATACTGTAGCTACTTTAGGATTTATTTTTATTTTACAGGCAACTTTCAATTTATTTTAACTAGGTACAATAGCTATTAAATAGTTATTAACTATTTAATAGCTACCTAGTTAAAATAAAGACACATTTACCTGTAAAATAAAAACTAACCTAAGTTACAATTACACCTAACACTACACTATACTTTAATAAATTAATCCTATTTAAAACTAAATACTTACCTGTAAAATTTACCCTAAGATAGCCACAATGTAATTAATAATTACATTGTAGCTATTTTAGGATTTATATTTATTTTACAGGTAACTTTGTATTTATTGTAGCTAGTTAGAATAGTTATTAAATAGTTATTAACTATTTAATAACTACCTAGCTAATAGAAATACAAAATTACCTGTAAAATAAATCCTAACCTAAGTTACAATTAAACCTAACACTACACTATCATTAAATTAATTAAATAAATTAGCTACAAATAACTACAATTAAATTCAAATAAATAAACTAACTAAAGTACAAAAAATAAAAAAAGCTAAGTTACAAAAAATAAAAAAAATAAGTTACAAACATTTAAAAAATATTACAACAATTTTAAGCTACTTACACCTAATCTAAGCCCCCTAATAAAATAACAAAGACCCCCAAATAAAAACATTCCCTACCCTATTCTACATTAAAAAGTTACCAGCTCTATTACCTTACCAGCCCTTAAAAGGGCCTTTTGCGGGGCATGCCCCAAAGAAAACAGCTCTTTTGCCGGTAAAATAAAAATACAACCCCCAACATTAAAATCCACCACCCACATACCACTACTGTAACCCAAACCCCCCTTAAATAAACCTAACACTACCCCCCTGAAGATCATCCTACTTTTAGCCGTCTTCAGCCAACTGAACTGAACTGAAGAAGAGATCCGGAGCGGCAGAAGTCATCATCCAAGGGGCGCTGAAGAAGTCTTCCATCCGATTGAAGTCTTCATCCAAACGGCGATTTCAATCTTCATCCATCCGGAGCGGAGCCATCTTCAGACGAGCCGACGCGGAGCCATCCTCTTCTTCCCGACGACTAACAACGAATGACGGTACCTTTAAGTGACGTCATCCAAGATGGCGTCCCTTCAATTCCGATTGGCTGATAGGATTCTATCAGCCAATTGGAATTAAGGTAGGAAAAATCTGATTGGCTGATTTAATCAGCCAATCAGATTGAAGTTCAATCCGATTGGCTGATCCAATCAGCCAATCAGATTGAGCTCACATTCTATTGGCTGATCGGAACAGCCAATAGAATGCGAGCTCAATCTGATTGGCTGATTGGATCAGCCAATCGGATTGAACTTCAATCTGATTGGCTGATTCCATCAGCCAATAAGAATTTTCCTACCTTAATTCCGATTGGCTGATAGAATCCTATCAGCCAATCGGAATTCGAGGGACGCCATCTTGGATGACGTCCCTTAAAGGAACCGTCATTCGTCGGGAAGTCGTCGGCCAAGATGGATGTTCTGCGTCGGCGGAATGAAGATGGATCCGGAAGAAAGAAGATTGAAGATGCCGTTGATAGAAGACTTCAGCCCGATGATGGACCTCTTCAGAGCCCGCTTGGATCAAGACTTCAGCCCGATGATGGACCTCTTCAGCGCCCGCTTGGATCAAGACTTCAGCCCGATGATGGACCTCTTCAGCGCCCGCTTGGATCAAGACTTCAGCCCGATGATGGACCTCTTCAGCCCCCACTTGGGCTTGGATGAAGATTTCGGAGCCTCTTTTGGACGGATCGGTGATACCCGGCGTGGTGAAGACAAGGTAGGAAGATCTTCAGGGGCTTAGTGTTAGGTTTATTTAAGGGGGGTTTGGGTTAGGTTAGGGGTATGTGGGTGGTGGGTTGTAATGTTGGGGGGGTATTGTATGTTTTTTTTTTTACAGGCAAAAGAGCAGATTTCTTTGGGGCATGCCCCACAAAAGGCCCTTTTAAGGGCTGGTAAGGTAAAAGAGCTTTTCTATTTTTATTTTAGAATAGGGTAGGGCATTTTTTTATTTTGGGGGGCTTTGTTATTTTATTAGGGGGCTTAGAGTAGGTGTAATTAGCTTAAAATTGTTGTAATCTTTTTCTAATGTTTGTAAATTATTTTTTTATATTTTTAGTATCAGTTCTTTTTTTATTTTTTGTACTTTAGTTAGTTTATTTAATTCTATTTATTTGTAGGTATTTTATGTAATTAATTTATTGATAGTGTAGTGTTAGGTTTAATTGTAGATAATTGTAGGTATTTTATTTAATTAATTTATTAATAGTGTAGTGTTAGGTTTAATTGTAACTTAGGTTAGGATTTATTTTACAGGTAATTTTGTAATTATTTTAACTAGGTATCTATTAAATAGTTATTAACTATTTAATAGCTATTGTACCTGGTTAAAATAAATACAAAGTTACCTGTAAAATAAATATTAATCCTAAAATAGCTACAATATAATTATTATTTATATTGTAGCTATATTAGGGTTTATTTTACAGGTAAGTATTTAGCTTTAAATAGGAATAATTTATTTAATAAGAGTTAATTTATTTCGTTAGATAAAAATTATATTTAACTTAGGGGGGTGTTAGTGTTAGGGTTAGACTTAGCTTTAGGGCTTAATAAATTTATTAGAGTAGCGGTGAGGTCCGGTCGGCAGAATAGGGGTTAATACTTGAAGTTAGGTGTCAGCGATGTTAGGGAGGGCAGATTAGGGGTTAATACTATTTATTATAGGGTTATTGAGGCAGGAGTGAGGCGGTTTAGGGGTTAATACATTTATTATAGTGGCGGCGAGGTCCGGTCGGCAGATTAGGGGTTAATAAGTGTAGGTAGGTAGCGGCGACGTTGGGGGGGGGCAGATTAGGGGGTAATAAATATAATATAGGGGTCGGCGATGTTAGGGGCAGCAGATTAGGGGTACATAGGGTAACGTAGGTTGCAGCAGTGTGGGGTCGGCAGATTAGGGGTTAAAAAAATTTAATAGAGTGGCGGCGATGTGGGGGGGCCTCGGTTTAGGGGTACATAGGTAGTTTATGGGTATTAGTGTACTTTAGAGCACAGTATTTAAGAGCTTTATGAACCGGCGTTAGCCCAGAAAGCTCTTAACTCCTGGCTTTTCTCTGCGGCTGGAGTCTTGTCGTTAGAGTTCTAATGCTCACTTCAGCCAAGACTCTAAATACCGGCGTTAGAAAGATCCCATTGTAAAGATAGGATATGCAATTGACGTAAGGGGATCTGCGGTATGGAAAAGTCGCGGCTGCAAAGTGAGAGTTAGACCCTTTCCTGACTGACTCTAAATACCAGCGGTAGGCCAAAACCAGCGTTAGGAGCCCCTAACGCTGGTTTTGACGGCTAACGCAGAACTCTAAATCTAGCGGTTAATATTTAAGTTAGGGGGGGTGTTAGGGTTAGTGTTAGACTTAGGTTTAGAGGTTAATAATTGTATTACAGTGGCGGCGGTGTAGGGGGGCAGGATAGGGGTTAATAAATTTATTATAGGTGGCGACTGTGTAGGGGGGCAGATTAGGGGTTAATAAGTTTAATATAGGTGGTGGCGGGGTCCGGGAGAGGCGGTTTAGGGGTTAAACAATTTATTTAGTTGCGGTGGGGTCCGGGATCGGCAGGATAGGGGTTAATAACTTTATTATAGTTATCGTCGGTGTAGGGGGGGCAGGATAGGGGTTAATAGGTATTATTTAGGTGGCGGCGGGGTCCGGGAGCGGCGGTTTAGGGGTTAATACATATATTATAGTTGCGGCGGGGACCGGGAGCGGCGGTTTAGGGGTTAACATATTTATTATAGTCGCGGTTGGCTCCGGGAGCGGCGGTTTAGGGGGTAATACATTTATTTAGTTGCGGCGGTGTAGGGAGGACAGATTAGGGGTGTTTAGACTCAGGGTACATGTTAGGGTGTTAGGTGTAGACAGCTCCCATAAGAATCAATGGGATGTCTGGCAGCAGCGAACATGAACTTTCGCTATGGTCAGACTCCCATTGATTCCTATGGGATCGGTTTGAAAACCAGGTACGCTGGGCCGGAAAAGTGCCGAGCGTACCTGCTAGTTTTTTGATAACTAGCAAAAGTAGTCAGATTGTGCCGAACTTGTGTGTGGAACATCTGGAGTGACGTAAGAATCAATCTGTGTCGGACTGAGTCCGGCGGATCGAAGCTTACGTCACTATATTCTACTTTTGCCGGTGTCTAGGGTTTGATAACTAAGGCGAATCATACGCTGTGGAATTCCAGCATATTTGAGGTTGACGGCTTGATAACTAGGGGCCAGTATGTTAACTTTCCATGATGCACAATGTGCTGGGGACATAGACCTTACTGCAATTTAGCACTAAGTATAGGAATAGGTGTTTAAAAAATGTTGGAAAATAGTCTAACAGCGAGTCATTTTGCAGTTAAGTTTTATTTATTGAGACAAATACACAGCAGGACTTTGCTATACATATATTAACCTGAGCAAACAACCTATGTAGCTAGTTTGTTGACCCCTTTTATTCTGAGCAAAAAAAAAAAAAAAGAGACCTCTGCGAGTTGCCAGCTTTCTGAAATGCTGAAACGTGCAATTTTTTACTAGCTTTTTTCTTGATATCCTCAAAAGACAAACTATAAAACAGTCCCTCCCCACCCGTGTCTCTCCCTCTCCCCCCCTGTTTCTCTCCCTCCCCCCCATTTCTCTCTCCCTGCCCCCCATTTCTCTCTCCCTCCCCCTGTGTTTCTCCCTCTCCCTGTGTCTCTCCCTCTCCCCCCCGTGTCTATCCCTCTCCCCCCCGTGTCTCTCCCTCTCCCCCCGTGTCTCCACCCCCTGTGTCTCTCCCTCTCCCTGTGTCTCTCCCTCCCCCCTCCCCTGTGTCTCTCCCTCTCTCCCCTCTTTGTCTCTCCCTCTCCCCTCCCCTGTGTCTCTCCCTTTCTCCCCTCTGTGTCTCTCCCTCTCCCTCACCTGTGTCTTTCCCTCTCCCCAGCTGTGTCTCTCCCTCTCCCCTCCTGTGTCTCTCCTTCTCTCCCCCGTGTCTCTCCCCCCCTGTGTCTCTTCATCTCCCCCTGTGTCTCTCCCTCTCCCCCTGTGTGTCTCTCTCTCCCCCCTTGTATCTCTATCTCTCCCTACCTCCCTCCCTCCCTCCCTCTTTCCCTCTCTTTCTCTCAATTTTTCTCTCTCTATTTCTCTACCTCTCTCTCTCTTTCGCTGTCTCTTTCTCTCTCTCTATTTCTCTCTCTCTTTATTTCTCTTTCTCTCTCTCTCTCTCTTTCTCTCTCTCTATTTTTCTTTTTATCTATCTATCTATCTATCTATCTATCTATCTATCTATCACAAGCTCCAGGCAGTATTAGAGACTCCTCCGCCCTGTACCCACCATTTAATTTGCATGAGGAGCCGAAAGAGGTGCAGTAATTTAAAGTAAGTGTGACACAGCCATATACACACCATGTGCAGGCCTGTGCTATGTTGTTTTCTAAACATTAACATATGAGTGCTTGATCATGCCAGGCACTGTATTCCTTCCTTGGTCACACAGTGCAGTTCTTTGTCATTTTAAGTGTAAGTTGACATGATTAACATATTTTTTTTTTTTACTGTGTTATATGTTGCAAAAAAAAAAAAAAAGAAAAAATTAAATGTATAAAAATCACATTTTTTAGGGGGGGGGGAGGGGCCCTTCATGGATTCTTGCACCGGGGGCCCTATGGTTTCCAGTTACACCTCTCTGTAGAGCCATTGCCCAATGTGCCTAGAAACCTAGAGTGGAACAGGCTTATTCAGTACCTAGTTGAGTTGTTCACTCTTTTTATTTATGCATTCTGAAATAAGCTATGGAACATGCATGTATCTTAAGTACTATTTATTAAGAGTAAGTGATGCAATCTTATATAGCTTCAGCTTCAACAGGCATTTCTGAGTGATATCAGGGGACACCAACTGCTCTACCATCACTTACTACTACTCCCACACACTGCTTGGATATCACCTTTCCAAAAATAAATGCATTTCCAGCTTGTGTTTAAATTAAGATTCTAGTTATACAGCACTAACTTGGTTCACCAGAGAGATTTGTCATAAAATGGCTGAAGGTACTGCCCTCAAAAGCTTCCTCTATTGTTAATCTTCCAGCTAAGAGCAGGTGTACAGGTTTAGAAGCAGCAGTCTGATGACCACTGCTTCTTATCTATCGGCTCATGTGAGCCTGCAGCAAAGGCCTCCAATGCCGCATACGCAGCTTGATAAATGAAGCCCATTGTGTTCAAGATGTGTACTTTTATGCTCCTAAGCCTTCTGCTGTATTCCCTCATGGGAAGGGGCCACATTTCAAGTGCCAGTGGTAATAAGGACAAATATTTTTAAAGAATATGGAATATGGAAAAGGACTTCATTGGTCATTTAGTTCTTACTTGTCATTAAAATCTATATTTTGCTGTTCCTAAAGGTTGACCTCAAATTCAGAAGCTTTTTTCTCCTCTGCTAATTTTAAAGAGGACTCTAGTTTGCAGAGCAGATATGTATCTAGTTCTGCACAGGCACTACCTGAGTCATTATCATGTCACTTATCATGCAGGAGTAGCGATAAGTCCTTGATATTCTGTTATTGTAACATACACCTTACCAAAGCATGGAGGGGTAGATTTATCATATGTCGGATGGACATGATCCGCTGTAGCGGATCATGTCTGCATGACATCGCTAAATGCTGACAGCATGCGCTGTCTGCATTTAACATTGAACAAGCATTTCTGGTGAAATGTTTGTGCAATGCCGCCCCCTGCATATTTGCGACAAATCGGCTGCTAGAAGGGGGTGTAAATCATCCTGATCGTATCTGATCGGGATGATTGCTGTCCGTCACCTCAGAGGTAGCAGATGAGTTAAGGGGCAGCGGTCTTACGACCACTGCTTCTTAACTTAAGTTTCAGGCGGACCTGAAACTTTGGGGGTAGATTACAGCATCCACTGCTTGATAAATATACCCAGGAGTGTTTAAAGAAATCGCTGGTATCATTTTGTCCATTACAAAGGAAGTAAAACATCCACATTACACATAATATATAAAGGACTAGATTAAAAGATGAGCGCAATCAAAAGCTTGGGGTGCATTACATTGCACTCAGCCTCACTCATATAATAACTCACACTCTGGTATTACAAGTAGATGGTTAACATTTTTATCAAAGCATTTTAATGCAACTGAACCACATTTAGCATGACCTCTACGTTTAATATAAAGGGGCCGATTTATTAAAGTGCGGGCAGACATCATGTCCGCCGCACATCGATAAATGGCAACAGCATACGCTGTCGGCATTTATCATTGCACAAGCAGTTCTTGTGAACTGTTTGTGCAATTTCGCCCCCCTGCAGGGTGTGTCAATCAGCTCGATCGTATAGGATCAGGCGGATTGATGTCCGCAGCCTCAGAGGCAGCGGATCAGTTATGGAGAAGCAGTGTTTAGACCACTGCTTCATAACTGCTGTTTCTGGCGAGCCTGAAGGCTCTCACGGAAAAAGGGGCATCAAGCTCCATTCAGAGCTTGATAATTTGTCCCCATAGTGCAGAAACTGCTATTAGTATATTCATTATGCTTGTAGTACAAGTGGTGAGTTACAGGACCATTAAATACAGTAATTCTATAATCAACAAGTGCATAATAAAACAACAATGCAATAGCAATAATAATGCAATAATGTTTATGAAAGTGAGCATACAAATAAAATAAACATTAAAAAAGGAGAAAATGCAGAAAAAAGTTATTAAGAGGGTATATTAAATAAATTATACAATATAGATTAGATAAATCCAATG
The DNA here is from genome assembly GCF_027579735.1 of Bombina bombina. Classification (NCBI taxonomy): domain Eukaryota; kingdom Metazoa; phylum Chordata; class Amphibia; order Anura; family Bombinatoridae; genus Bombina; species Bombina bombina. Next base: position 132,469,065 of record NC_069500.1, read on the forward strand.
CTAAAAGCAGCTGTTTAGTTTGAGATTATGGGACTTATTTATCAAGCTCCGTATGGAGCTTAAAGCCCTGTGTTTCTGGCGAGCCTGCAGGCTCGCCGGAAACACAAGTTATGAAGCAGCGGTCTAAAGACCGCTGCTCCATAACATGTCCACCTGCTCTGAGCTCCATAACCTGTCCGCCTGAATACGATTGGGTTGATTGACACCCTCTGCTAGGGTGAATCTGCAGGGGGCAGCACTGCACCAGCAGTTCACAAGAACTGCCGGTGCAATGATAAATGCAGAGAGCGTATCATGTCCACTCGCACAATGATAATTTGCCCCCTATGTATTTTTGACCTTGAGTAAGTAGGTGCTAGATAAGGTCTACTTTTTCTTTAAACTTTTACGTTTTATAAGTATTATATGGACCTCTGAGCATGGATGGGAAATCCGGGAAAACTTAGTTTAAGGATTCTCAAATTTTCGGTTGTTATATGTCTTTTTAAGACTATTTTACGTATATATATATTATATATATATATATATATATATATATATATAGTATATTGGTTTCTTTCTCTTCTGCAAAGCCGGATCGATGAACGCCTGCAGGTCCTCTGTACCAACGTCACCAATGACGAAAACGGCTTCCTCCAATCATGGCTTTCCTCCCAGAGCGTCCATCTCGTGAGGCCATGAGATTGCATGAAGCATGTATTGTCATTGCTGTGTAAGTACAGCAGAAGCTGCGGACGGGGGATCGACAATTCGGCTTTGCAGGTGAGAAAGGTAAGTATTTAAGTATTTAAAAAAAAACTCTGCAATGTAAACTTTCAGGAATGAAAGTACCACTGTTTTTAATAGTATTTTTAAAAACCGGGCGCTAACTCATAAAAATTTACATTCACTTCAATCTATTTCATGACATGACGTGTTTGCATCCATTGTGTATAAAGCACTCTGGGACGCTGCATGTGAATAAGAGCCTTGAATGATGAATGCCCAGCAGTCTTGGCTCCCATTTTGCATGAACTGGAAAGAAAAGGTTCCTAAATTAGACTGTCCCAGACCCTATCACAAAAGGTTAAGAGGCACTGGTTTTCAGAATGCTGCTTCTTAATTTGTGGTTGCATGATTGCTTGAGCGAACTTGTGCTGTCTGGGTATCTGCAGCTTGGAAAATGGAGCCCTTGATGTGTTATATGCAACACTGTCAAAGTAATAGAACAACCCACCTAGGATAGGTCAGTTCACCTGAGCCTAGATTCCTGTAAGTGCAACATATTGAGTGAGTCACCATTTTAAAATAACATTACAAACATCACTTAAACAGTGGAGCGAGTACTGTGCTTTTTTGAATGTTGATCATTTTATGTTGATATTTTCATAGGATGTATGTCAAAGCAGCAATGCAAGTCATGGTCATTTTTTCAGAAAAAAAAATCTATTTGGCACCGGATATATCAGTGTAAAAGTACAACAGTCAAAGATCTGTGCAAATCTTTGTGTGTTGTATTTTTACACTGATAAATGCAGTGTTATAAATAATGTAATGCCGCTGCCTGATAATAAATACCCATGCCTACAAAATAATATAAATATTATTATTCCAGATTTATAGAGAGACATCTATTCTGCAGAGCTTGCTGTACTATATATACCTAGAGCTAATTATTGCTTAATGGAGTTTACACCTTTGCAATAACAATAACCAAATTACAGGTGTCAGTAACATATACAACATCTTACTGTTATGTTTTACAATGATAATATTTCTCTTTCACCATCTTTTAGTTACCCAGATGCATTTAATATGTACCATTCCAAGCAGTACAACAAAAACAGGAAGAGCAACATCACATTCCTACAAGAGTAAAACTAGAGATCACACGTAAAGTGATAGATGCTCCAGGCTTAGACCTACTTTCATATTCCTGAAAGGAATAATTATAAGATGAGGGAAGACCGAGTACAAATTGTTAGGAATGGAGCCAACTCATCCACAGGGGGAGGCAAGCTGGTAGGATGTGTCTTGCCAAATCTAATTCTCTGCATCCTAGGAAAAATTAAAAGAGGCATAAGTATGCATGAAAGTGGGGAAATTGTTGACCTGGAATAGAGCCAGAATGCTAATTTATAGAAAATTAAGGGAATTCAGGGGAATTCTTGGTCCTTTGCCATATCCTTAATTTAATGCATGGTGGAATATGTGTGTTAAACTGAAGCACTGGTGTTCTGTATTTATGTGTAACACCATATCCTGGCTTAGGATGCCAATAACCCAAGTTAGCTTTTCTCTTTCTTTTCCACTAGCTTGTTTCATGTTATTTTAAGTCATTTTGGTCAATATAAAGTAATCTAATGACCCAGTACTTAAACAGAACAAAATCAAATGTGCTACAAAAGTGAAAATATATTATATAACAATGGCAAAAAAAGGAGATGAGAAAAAAGATATGAAATGTCTAAAATATGTAACATATTTTCTTGGGTGTCCACAATGCTATTTCATTGAATCTGATTGTTGTTGCATTAGAATATATGTAGTGTGATATTTGCTGACAGTTTTCTAAGATAACTCTTGTGACAGATCTCCGGATACCCTGACTGGGTAGTTCCGCCAATGGGTCCTTCCCACCACTGGAACCGGCCGCTATGTAGCGGAGACAACGATCCTCAGCAAGAGCCGATCCAAATAACTAGACATAAAATCATTCAGGTGAACAAAGAAGAACATTTGATTGGGAAACACACACAACATTTATACAGAAATTGATCATGATAAGATCCTTATCAGTCCCTCGTTCAAAGGGGGAGAACCCGGTGGATGCCTTGGGCACCTCTCTATATGCAAAGAGGAGGTGCGATAGGAATTTTTCCCAGTCCTTGTTAGTGGCTAAGAACATTTGGACCTTCTGATTCAAGGTCCCGTTAAACCTCTCACATAGTCCATTTGTCTGGGGGTGGTATGGAGCACTGTGCAGGGGTTTGATCCCACATAGCTTCCATAGCTGTCGGATAATCTCGGCAGTGAACTGGGTTCCCTGATTGGAGATTACTTCCAGAGGAAAGCCCACCCTGGTGAATATCCGGAGCATAGCATCTGCTAATGTCTCCACCTGGATATTGGCCAGAGGTGTTGCCTCCGGGTATCGAGTGGCATAGTTCACCACATAAGGATGTATCTCTTTCCTGTGGGACTGGGTGGAGTTAAGGAACCCACTATATCTACAGCAACCCTAATAAAGGGTTCTTCTATGATGGGAAGGAGCTGAAGGGGGGCTTTAGTGTGGTCCCCAGTCTTCCCTACTTTCTGGCATACCTCACACGTGTTACAGTATTCTTTAATGTCGGTTGTTATTCCAGGCCAAAAAAAGGTCTGGGTTAGGCAGAGGTGGGTCCTCTTTCCTCCCAGATGCCCAGCTAGGGGTATGTCATGACCTATCCGCAGCAGATTGGACCGAAACGTTTCGGTACAACTAGCTGACATTTAGGCACTCACACTTTTTTCCTCTCAGAGATCCGATATAGGAGCCCTCCCTCCCACTGAAAACATTTGGCTCCAGGACCCTGGGGGTCGGCACCTACTCAGTCTCAGTAAGGGGTCAGGGTCAGGTCACTCAGGGTCTCTGGAGGGAGACACCCAGGGGTTTGTTCTGGGGAAAGGGTAAGAGTGGGGACTGGTGGTCGGAGTGAAGGGGAAGTCGGAACAGGACGGCGGGGATGGGTAGGAGTTGGAGCAGGCTGTCTTTGTCTTACCTGGGTCCTTTGGCAAGGTGTAGCTACTGGGCATCTGACTTGCTGTCGTGTAATTACTGGGCAAATCTCCAGGGGTGTATCCCCCACAAAGGCAGATACCAGATGACCGCCTCCACATCATGGCAGCCGGTGCCCCAGTGCAGGTGTACATGGGCTGTGGGGACCTGTAGGGTGGCACCTCCCAACACCCGAACGGTCAGGGTCCCCAATGCTTGGCTGGAGGTGGGGGCCAAGTGTGGTTGGATCAAGGTGATTGTAGCACCAGTGTCTCTCAATCCCTGGGCGGCCTAGACATTTGCCCAGATGTCCTGTTGATGGTGGTGGTAGTTATCCATAGTGGCAGTATGTACTGCATGTATCACCCCAACCTCTTCATCTGCCCACCAGGTAGGGTCCTCGGCATATGCACAAAGAGCAGTGGCTTGGTAGGTCCTGACGGGAGCCCTCGCCCACTGGGCCGTTGGAGCTATTCTTTGATGGGGTGTAGAGGGAGTTTGGTCGGTTCGTGCCGGGCAGTTGTACTGGATGTGGCCGAACTGTCCACACAAAAATCATTTTCGGGATGTACCGGACCCAGCTGGAGGAGCTGAGGGTGACTGGGTCTGGGGCGGCTGAGGAGCCATCGAGAAACCGGCAGCAGTGGAGAGTATGGGGTTTTGCCCTGGGTTCTGAAGCAGCCTGCTTCCGGCTATATTGATCCACCAGAATAGCTGCTTAATCGGCTGTTTCAGGTCTCCGATCATGGACCCACTCTTTAACCTCCAGCGGGACCTTTTAATTCACAGCTGCAGCTATACTTTAATGAATTTCTTTACTAAGGCCTATGTAATATATAAAAGAAATTAAACACACATACATTACAAGATAACCAAATTGAGAATTTCAGCTTCCAGATATTCTATTGGTCATACGTGAAGGAATATTCCACTTATTTTGCAAGGGTATAGGTCACAGATGAACTCTCTTGTCCACATAGAGTGTTCAAGCCAGGAGTCAGAGAAAGTATAGCCCAAAATGTGTATATCTCTCCCTTACCAAGTGAGACTCTGTCCTCCTGCAAAGAGTGACTATTCTATATCCATTATAAGCCACTCCTTCATTCTCTAATCATTCCAATATGATCTGGTTACGCCCTTTGAGCCAGAGCTCACCTCTCATAGGTTACTGGTAATGCCATTCAATTTCCTTAAATTTAATTTCTCTGCCTGTAATTCCCATATCGGACACCGGAGGGCAACAGAAGTAGGAGTGTAGTTTTATTTCATATTTAAAATATTCTGTTTCTCAATTACAGGGATATATATTTTTATCAAATGTATGTTTAATACACTCATATTTTATAGCTCAATAAACTATTTGGTCAATTTGATATGTTATTATTTAGTTTGGCTGAGCATGTGTATTTCAATACAAAACATGAGTATATTGATTTAGTATTAGACATATTTCTAATTGCATATCTGCTTACATATAATACACATATATTCAGTGTGTGTCTTAATACAATTCTACTTAATATTTTAAGAGATGTATTTAAAGTCACATTTTTATGAGGGGGCTTAAAATGATTTTAATGTAATACTTTCAGTATGATATTAATTAATATATCAGTTTATTTAATATACTTGTATAGATTGCATTTCCCAGTCACCATCTTATATCATATATGTAATTGGAAGTGAACTCTGTAGTATCTAATTATACAGATATATTTATTGGATTCTCAGTTCCTATTAATATAAATATACTCCATATTTAGTACATAGCTTGATAATGTTATTTTGAATGCACTGAAACGCAGATATGATATAATTCATTGGACAAATTAATGAAGATGTATTCATTTCCAAACCTCATTGGGATCAGATTCTGAAATTAATCAAATGCTGTTTATTTTGAAATTCCGTCAAACAGGGGGAGGTCTGTGTCTGGGATGTAGTTTCAGGCCTGTTTGAATAGACTTGTACTTTACAATTTCAAAACATTTGTACAAAGGGTTAATATTTTAAGATAACTTAATTATTTATCTATATAATGCATATATATGCAGCAATATCCTGACAATATACTGTCCATTTAATAGATAACAGATTGCCTTAAATACAATAAATCAAACATTATATGCATTATGTCTTACATATTATGAAAAAAGAGATGGAAATATTAATTGGTGACAGTAGAGAATACCAGATTGCACATTATTCTTTTAACGAGGTCACACAAAAGGCACCCTGCACTGATTATTATTTTCCACTTGTAATCTAGCCCATAATAACTATCATTTGGATTTGTTAGCCTTATGGGCTCAATGTATTAAGCAGCATAAGTTTTTGAGACCGCTGCTTCTTACACTCTCTGTCACCTCTGAGGCGGTGGATTGAAATCACCCTGAACACGCTACCTCAGGGTGACAGGGCCTTTGTCTCCCATGATTGGTCGCGTAAGACAAGAGGGCAGCACTCACTTGAGTGTGTAATGGTACATACAGGCAGTGGACATACAGGATCCACTGCCCGTTCATCGTGAATCTGTGCAGACAGGTTTTAAAGTTAAGAACCTTGTCCTCACAGCCTTTATTTAATACATGGGACCCTGCAACTTCATCCTCAATGACAAACAATATCACAAATTCTCCTGAAACACTTTCAAGCCAGAGAGGGCTGTAATTGTTTTAATGTGTATTTCATCTCACAAAGAGCTTCAGTGCATTACTTTACCTCTATGGTATTTTAAGAGTTAACTCTAATAACTAACACTACCACAAGGTCACATGATTTACCATGGATCAAGATTTTAATCCATGATATTCTGGCCTTGCTATGTCCTGTACAGCAAGATCTCAGCTGAGTGCAGATTTCCTCCCACAAGTTTCAGGACAAAAGGTTATGACTGATAATTTAGTAGCTATGATATTGTTTCATAAAATCAGTCAGTTGTAAAACATAAAAAAAACAAAAACATGAAATGCATTCAAAAAGTATTAATTTTGTTATTATCTTTTGTTTATTTGTACAGCACTGCCAAACTCAATAGCTCTACATCATTTTAATACTCCAGATGAAAAGGCTCTTTATAAAAATATATTTTCAGCAGTCAATTTTAACTTGCTGCCACCTACACTCATGATTTATTTTCAATCTCTTACAAGATGAGCAGTATCAGCAGGAAGACTTACCGCTTCCACTATGAAATCTATAGCTGTGCTCTCCTGCTGGTAATAGTTTACAGATTTCACCACCACAGCAGAGGTGCTGCAGTGTGCGGCTATAGATTTCAATAGCATGGCCGATACGACTTGCCAACAACTGAAAAAAGCTTTGTGTGTGGGGAGGGGCAGTAGAATGTAACAGGCAACTGAAAAAAATGGAGGTTAAAATAAACCATTTTAAGAGCCTATTGCTATTAAAGTGAGTCATATGTACATAGTAAAACCTTTTCATAACCTCTTTTTCCTTTTCAACAATTTTACCATTACTTTAAGAATAAGACTAATCTATGATATTACCTTATTTTCCTAAGGAGATGCACTATTAGTGCACTTGTATTACAAGTCGTGAGCACTATCCAAAATAATGCTGTAATACTAAGTGTTTTATACGACCTGAAGTAAACCATTATTATTAATAGTATAGCAAAGAACTACATGAAGAATTACACTACATACGCATCAGCTTAATACGTAATTGGTATAGAGCTCCAACGATATCCAACATAAATTTTACTGCATGCCTCCTGAAAAGTCTGTTGCGTTACAATTGCTTTAATATTTTTGCACTTCATCTAGGTAGGGTTACCACCTCGGCCATGTTTTCCTGGACACTTATGAGTTACACATGCTGCAGGGTGTGCATAGGGCAACATGCACTGTGCACTTAAACAGCAAATGAATAGTGACACTGAAGAGCACTATTCATGTTCCTCCCTGCATACCCTGAAGCATGTCCAGGAAAACATAGCCAAGGTGGCATCCTTAATCTAGGCCAAAATAAGTAACATCAATGGTAAAAAGAAAACAGTTAAAGCACACAAAGATGACATTAAACATGAGATTTTAATAGCAATCCATTTAGTTTACACAGGTGTACAACAAGGTTACCTCTCTATACAATCAGACGCTTTTTGAGAATGCGCACATGTACTTTATCAGAGAATGAAGGCTCACCAAGGTGTATGCTATTTGTTGTGGCTAGGAAACAATCGTAATGTTTGGTTAATAAATTCCTCACACTTAGTTCAGGACTTCTTTAAATTATGTTTTAACTGTCACTCAAATAGGAAAACACTCGCAAAATAATGTAACTACAATTACAGTAACAATTGCAATAGCTAATGTTACAAATTTTTTAGAATGTGATACTATATCTTTCATAGCTAATATCACTTACTGTATAAGTTACATTTTGTGTTGACATTTATTAGTACACGTTTTGCTTGGTGAATTTATTTATAAGGATCATTACTAAAAAACAGCGAAAAATATAAATGCTATTATACACAAGTATCTAGAAGATTATATAAGCAAAGAGAAAATGTATACTTCTCAATAAGATTTTTTTTTTAGTAATGTTAGTTATAGATGGGAGAAAGCAAATATTGTTATATCATTTTAAGCGATAATTTGATACTCCAACTTCTTATAAACTGTGTTATTTTTAATTAGAATATACTATTTATATTTTTCATCTCTTTTTTTCTCAGGGCCAGATTACAAGTGGAATGGTATTTAATGATCCTACTCATGCGCTAACTCTGCTAGAAGTAAGCTTTCAGCACATGTTAGGTAGCGCTCGTATTTCAAATGGAAAGTAAACGTTTTTGCTCGCCTGCAAACCTAATGCACGCAAAAAGCCAAAGTTAGAATATCGCGAACGTGTTAATGTTTTCCCCCATAGAAGTCGATGGAGCAAAAAAAGTGGAAAAAAACCTCACACACTACTGGCACGCAAACTCAATCACATATTCTCATGTGCACTAACCCGATATGAAAATATTAATATTTTACATTCCAATGTTCTTCACATAGTAGAATATGTTCTATTTATATATAAATAGATATTGCTATATATATCTGATGGCATTTTGGTACTAAGCATATATATATACATGATTATATATAAGTATATATATATATTCAGATATATATATATATATATATATATGCATAGATATATATATATATATATATATATATATATATATATATATATATATATATATATATAAAAATAGCTACTTCTAAACTCTTAGAACATATTATGCTTTATACAGAACATTATTATATTTACAGTAAATACACAGTAAAACATTTTATTGAACATCTATATACAGTATATATATATATATATATATATATATATATATATATATATATATATATATACCGTATTGTCCCGAGTATAGGCCACACCTGATTATAAGCCGCACCCTTAAAGTTTGGTGCCATTTTAAAGAAATTACATTACACAGGCTGCCAATATCCACTCTGGTAAAAAAAAAAAGAAGAAACTCAAAGTAGAATACAGTATACTGTAAAAATGATTCTTTATTCCATGGTGCTTGAAAAAAACAGGATACAAAAAAAAGGAAGACGTTTTTTAAACCAGTCTTCCTTTTTTATCCTGTTTTTTAACGTACCATAGAATAAAGAATCATTTACCAGTACTTGGGGACTTGACTTTACGATATTTGATTTTATTTTTACTGTATTTTGTTTTACCGGTATTACCGTATTAATCCTCACAATGTAATCCACATCCAACACTGATGCAAAAATCACGAGTTACACACACCTAGTCACACGCTGGTAATACAAGTGTTGATCTTGGGGACCCACCTTATGACATTCAAGACTCGAATACCTCACCCGCGGCATTCATAAGTGCTCCAAGCGGTGGTGAAGATGAGACGGTGAGGGATCCCTACAGCGCGCCAACGTGTGTACAGCCAAGTTCCGTGTGTGTGTGATGTCACAGTGGAGGGCGGGCAGATGGGATACTCTGGAAAGAGCCAACTGCTTCAAATTGTGTAACACCCCGAGTATAGGCCGCATCCCTAATTTAAAGGCTTGCATTAGGGGAAAAAAGTGCGGCCTATACTCGGGACAATACGGTATATATATATATATATATATATATATATATATTAGCAGGGATAGGTGCACTCTCCAAAACTTCTTGCAAATGCGGGGTTGCTGAATAGTAAATAAGTATAAGGAAATAGAAGACAGCACTCACTTGGCTTAACAAAAGGTGCAGCAGGTGCCTTTTATTCAGTGACGTTTTGGGGAGTACACCCCTTCATCAGACCAACATGCATACAGTGAAAGACAAACTTTTATACCATGTTAGACTCTCCCATCTGTGCAAAAATTATCTGTACAGCTTAAGGAATTTAATGAGGCCCTCATAGCATTCAAGAATAAGAAACTTACATACGTAACAAAGGATTATAAGGACAAGAAACTATACAGGTGGCCCTTTGGACCAGATGAACATGTCCATTTTAAACACAGACAACAGAGGAGACAGAGAGTCTTCATCATTCAACGCTTGAATCTGGTTGACTGAAGCTCAGGGTCTGCTACCGAATGTACTGAAAACACCAACGTCAAAGAGCACAGTCATCCACTACTCCACAGCCTTTTTTATGCATTACAACTAGGTCAGCTTCAAAAGGGAGAGGAGGATACCACACACCAGGAGGGGGGGGGGAGCTTTTGGAAGAAGACTCCCATTTCAACCGAGACAGAGGAGGATATAGTGGTTAATATCAGCCAACACATTTTGAGTGACTCAAAATGAAAAGTCATCAATAAGGGCTTGTCGTTTGTACCCACCAATAACAAAAGTGGCTTTAATACTTTCATTGACACAATGAAGTTCCAGAGACTAATACAACTTGGTGATTTCTTCCAGGGGAAGACAATAGAGGAAATGAACCACTCCTTTAAGAAGGCTAGTACCTTTGACCCACCCACCACTAATCATAGTATAGGGACCTATACCAGGATGGTTCAACTAACAGAAAAGGACAGCAATAAACCAAAATTCAGGAATGACATGTCATCTGAGGATTGGGCAGCTACTAGATTCTTGACCAAGGATACCTCCATTGTCATACACCCAGTGGACAAGGGCAGAACAATTGTCGTGCAAGAATACTCTGCCTACAGACAGGAAATATCTGCACAATTATCAGACACCTCTACATATAAATTGCTCCCCTGTGATCCCACTATCACCTACAAGATACAGATTGACAAAATCATTGAGCGTGCATACCAGCACAACTGGATCGATACAGCATTAAAGGATTGGCTAATGGTCCAACATCCTATCATATCTATCCTATACACCTTGCAGGAAATCCATAAACATCTTACATCCCCTCCTGGCCTCCCTAGTGTGTCTGCCATGGATCTTTATTACAGCCACTAGCCACATACATTGACTACATTCTACAGCCATTTGTTTTGAACATGAAGTCATATTCTATCTGAAATCACAGATGTCGAACCTAATGACATCTTAAGCAGTATGGATGTCACTAGTCTATATACCGTGATCCCCCATGAGATGGGGATCAACATAGCAGCAAATTGTTTGAACAACTACCCATGTGTTTGGCCTCTGCCTAAATTCATTTTGTAACTACTAACTGTCTGTCAAAAATACAACTACTTCAAGTTTGAGAAGGGCATCTACCTGCAACTGACGGGAACAGCCATGAGTTCAAACATTTCACCTGCTTTTGCCAATCTGTTCATGGAACACCTGGAAGAAAAGACACTCAAGGTATATGAACATACTCAGATCATACATTACAGGAGGTATATTGACGATATCCTTTTGATATGGCGAGGCACTGAAGAAGAGCGGTCAAATTGGACCAATAGTGTCAATACACCACTAACCATATCAAACTGAAAGTCACTGCAAATATATAAACAAATAGACTTCCTGGATCTCTGAATCTATTTAAAAGGGACCTCACTGGGTACCACTTTATACAAAAAAGAGACTGATCGCAACTCTATCCTGCATGCAAGGAGCAGTCATCCACGATCACTGATCAAGGCGTTTCCTAAATCCCAGATGCTCAGGGTCATATGGTACAATAACTCTGAAGAGAGACATATGATACAGCTGAATGAGATGGAGCAAAAGTTTGCAGCAAGGGGGTACAATAAAGAAATTATCACCAAAGCAAGAACAGCAGTAACGAGTGGAACCTGTGACACACTTATGACACAAACTGGACCATACTACAACCAACAGCAGATAAACTTTAATAGCACCTACACACCTCAGTCCAGAACATTGGATATGAAGTTAAAAGAACATTGGAGTATTGTGAGGTCTGATGTCTCTCTACAATTTCATGACTCCGGGCCACCCAGTATTGGATATAAACGTGGAAGAAACCTTAGGGATATATGAATGAAGACGGGCCCTAATAGCAAGCTACAGTACTGAAACAGGGGCTAAATCAACAAAATTGTGCTCATTTAGATGCCCTAGCTATATGACCTTTCACTCTATGCTACAAGTGGGGTATTTCAGACACCACCACACTAATCAACGATTCACAATCAAACACCATCTAACATGCACTACTAAATTTGTCATCTACATGTTAAGCTGCATTTGTGGCCTTTTCTATATTGGAAAAACATCGGATTACATTAATAAACATATGGCTAAGCACAGAAGTGCCATACGGACTGCATTGGACAAGGGCAAGAGTGACCAACCGGTAGCTAGACATTTGCTGGAGCAAATACATACTGTAAAGGATCTACGCTGTAGGTTCATTGATCATATCCCCCCTAAAAAGAGGGAGCGACAGGGAAAAATTACTGCTCCAAAGGGAGGACAGTGGATCTATAAATTAGACACTATCCATCCTAAAAGACTAAACATGGGCATGGACTGGCACTGTTTCCTATAATTCATGTGCCCATTCTATGCACTTTCAGGACAGTGCTTACTCTGGTACATTTAGCAAGTAGATTTGCCCCATGTTAAAGTTAAATTTATTAAAATTATTAGTTATTTTGTATGCCCTCATGCCCAGTACCTCACACCCCGTAGACCTTCTGATATATATTTTTGAAAATGCAATATGATAGGTCCCAGCATTTTATCCATTATTATACTCATTGTTGTTTATATTGTATATAATGTTTACAACTGTCTTTCATTTTTTATTTCTTGTATCTACCTACCATTGAATATATAGTTAGGATTTATTCGCTCATTTTTTAATTAAATCTACTCCTAGTAATACACAGTGATTTAGACGTAGTTTGTCTGACTCAGAAGGTCTCACCTAATTCTGTGTATATCTCCATAGAAATGAGTTACTTCATTGGTGCTTGAACCACTTAGTATAGGAGATCTATTTACTTAGTGACACATGTCAGTACATTGTTGATCTTATATATTACTCTCTATTTCTATCTAGCCCTGCACTAGTCATCCACTTACCATCCCTGTTTTGTAAAAGTATTTCTTAATGTTCATAGTACGCCCAACTTACAGTTTTTCTCCCGGTCTCAGATTAACCATTTGTGCAAGCTAACAGGAGGCGTGTCCCTCCTAACCAATGATAATCCCATAGTGGTTTATGCACATCGCTGGGTATAAATCTGATTGTCAATACATAGCACAATGGATGCAGACTTGGTGAGGTCACACGCCCTGTTACTTACACTCCGGGTTACAACAATCCTTAGGGCACATCAACAAGACATCACACCGATAACATTAGTGATACATTCACTTTTGACTTACTATACACTCCGCTATTAAGCACAACATATCCTGTAAGTATTAACCAAATCGCTGTCCTAACATAGAATAATTATGCGCATCATCATAATATAAATCGGGTTACTATATTCTTTTACTGATTAGGGTTATACTGTTTGTGAATTTTCACTGACCTGATTTTAAAATTGGCACTATTATTATGGGATAGATTTAGCATTTTATTTTTCTGTTCCTGATTAACTGTCACACATTTGACACTTTCCTTTCTTGTTTTGTGATACTTTACATCGATGTCCACCTATATATGATACTTTCTATGCACTGTATATATTGTATCTAACACTTTTGTTGTATATGTTATTATTTTTACTGTAACTGTGGCTGGTTGACATGGCAACCAGTTTGGCGTTTTTTTGCACAGAGGGGAGGGTCTAACATGGTATAAATGTTTGTCTTTCACATCTGTACACACACACACACACACACACACACACACATACATATATATATATATATATATATATATATATATATAGAGAGAGAGAGAGAGAGAGAGAGAGAGAGAGAGAGAGAGAGAGAGAGTATATAGTTCCAGTAAAAAATGCACTCTCAGGATTTTCCAAACAAATAAAGTCAGCTTTATTGGATGGCGTTTCAGGAATATAGTATCCCTTTCATCAGATCAAAAAGTGACTGACTTTTTGATTTGATGAAAGGGATACTATATATTTGCATTTTTTTTATTTGCATTTTTTACTGGAACTATTATTTGGTTATTTGCACCCAGGTGGCTGATATTGGAGGGAGGATTTGTTTTCTGATGATATATATACAGTAGATATATACAGTAGATAGATAGATAGATATGTATGCAATCTATTTGACTTTTTATATCAAACTTAGCTTTCATTGATTTAAATGTTTTAGCCTTTTCTGCAAAATGGCAGCTTTTACACGCAATATAACCACACTTTTAATTGAATTTATTTGAGCTATTTTGGAAGTTTGACCATTTTGTTCCACTTACCCATTTTGCCATTCTTGTCTTTGCTTTTTTTATTGTGCCCACTGTATATTAAAGCAAAATCTGTTGGCTTATTACACATTAACATAATAATAATAATAATAATAATAATTTATTAGAAAGCATTTTTGTTCTAATACTTTTTATTACTATGTATGCACTAATTTATAAATTAATTTATTTGGAAAATATATTAAAGACATAGACAAGCAGACATATAATAATAATAATGATAACAATTAAAGTAAACTATTATTATTATTACATTTGTATTATTATTATTAATAATAATAATAACAATAAAAAAATAATAATATACATATATAATTTTGCTGTATTAAAAAGTAAAGGCCTTAATACAGTACTCTTTTACATTACATCTGTTTGCTGTGCAAAAAATGCATAAAAAATCACTCATCACCCAGTAAAAGAAAATTTTCTTTCCATTGAAAGTTTTAAAAATATTCTCAATGTAAGAAAGACATCCTTGGAAATAAATACACTGCACATCTGGCAGTAATTCTTAAGGAAATAAATTCACATATTGTGATACGTTTCCATTGATTGAACCAATACTTCCAACAATAGGTCTGTTGGGAAACTTTATTAGTGATTTATGCATTTTAAGCTCACAGAACACTGCAGCTATTGTAGTTAATGAAATAAAAGTTTACATATTCTTTTGTTTATTGTAATATTACAGTAGCCTTGATTATGTGAACATTTTAGTTTGAAGTTCTTTAAAGTTCTTTAAAGGAACATACTGTTTTAGATAAACACATTAAATGCTAGGAAATTTTAGAAATAGTAATTTGGGGAAATGTTAGCAAGGCAATCCAGATATATAGATACTGGCCTGGATTCTTTATGGATCTCTGAGACTGTGGGAACTACAAGGGATTTTATATTGAAACTTTAAAGTTCTTACTCTGAACCATTCTTTAGTTTACTTTATAATTTGTAATTCATGCATACATTGTAAAAGCATTTAATAATTATTGCAAGAAAATCACAAATTATCAATGGTAATTTTTTCAGACTTTTGTGAAAGTCTATGAGAATCATTAGTCAAAAGTAAGACTGGAATGTTTTGTTTGAGTATATGAAGGGTAATATTCCATATTAATATTTTATATTCCTTTTATAAAAAACATTTAGGGCCAGATTACGAGTGTAGCACAAACAATTGAACGCAAGCGATATCGTGTTTTTGCAATCGTTTGTGCGCAGGTAAAATAGTGCTGGTATTACAAGTTGAAAGTAAACACAATGGCTTGAGCACAATTGAAGTTAATGTTTGTCGGGTTAGCGCATCCTCGGAGCTGTGATTAACTGTTGCAAGACAAAAAAGTGCCACAAAACACATCAAAATTACATTACAAAGTAAGTTTATTATAACACCATCTAATAAAAATTATTTATAAAATATATTGCCCACAAAAGTTATATGGGTTCAAAGATATGAGGTCTCAGGTTTTAGAAAAAAAAGACAGGCAAAGGGCATTAACATTGAGATACATGAATATACATTTCTAAAGATGGATATTTATGTACAGTATTTATATATGTATATGTGTGTGTGTGTGTGTGTGTATATGTATTTACGGACATGTATACACATATAAACACCTAAATACATATGTACACATAAATAGACATATACGTATATAAATAAGTGTATTGTAGCCCTTTGCAGTTAAGTAGAAGAAAAAAATGTAAAAACATATATATGCAATATCCATATTTCAAAAGGTGTTACAATGTATGTTTGCTGTAAATATTTTACATTCCTATGTTCTTATCAATAGATATTCCTATATATATATATATATATATATATATATATATATATATATATATATATATATATATATACAGTGGGGGGAAAAAGTATTTAGTCAGCCACCAATTGTGCAAGTTCTCCCACTTAAGAAGATAAGAGAGGCCTGTAATATTCATCATAGGTATACCTCAACTATGAGAGACAAAATGTGGAAACAAATCCAGACAATCACATTGTCTGATTTGGAAATAATTTATTTGCAAATTATGGTGGAAAATAAGTATTTGGTCAATATCAAAAGTTGATCTCAATACTTTGTTATATATCCTTTGTTGGCAATGACAGAGGTCAAACGTTTTCTGTAAGTCTTCACAAGGTTGTCACACACTGTTGCTGGTATGTTGGCCCATTCCTGCATGCAGATCTCCTCTAGAGCAGTGATGTTTTGGGGCTGTCGCTGGGCAACACAGACTTTCAACTCCCTCCAAAGGTTTTCTATGGGGTTGAGATCTGGAGACTGGCTAGGCCACTCCAGGACCTTGAAATGCTTCTTACGAAGCCACTCCTTTGTTGCCCGGGTGGTGTGTTTGGGATCATTGTCATGCTGAAAGACCCAGCCACATTTCATCTTCAATGCCCTTGCTGATGGAATGAGCTTTGCACTCAAAATCTCATGATACATGGCCCCATTCATTCTTTCATGTACACGGATCAGTCATCATGTTCCCTTTGCAGAGAAACAGCCCCAAAGCATGATGTTGCCACCCCCATGCTTCACAGTAGGTATGGTGTTCTCTCTCCTCCAAAAACGACAAGTTGTGTTTCTACCAAACAGTTCTACTTTGGTTTCATCTGACCATATGACATTCTCCCAATCCGCTTCTGGATCATCCAAATGCTCTCTATCATACTTCAGACAAGCCCGGACATGTAGTGGATTAAGCAGGGGGACACGTCTGGCACTGCAGTATCTGAGTCCCTGGCAGCGTAGTGTGTTACTGATGGTAGCCTTTGTTACGTTGGTCCAGCTCTCTGCAGGTCATTCACTAGGTCCCCCCGTGTGGTTCTGGGATGTTTGCTCAACTTTCTTGTGATCATTTTGACCCCACGGGGTGAGATCTTGCGTGGAGCCCCAGATCGAGGGAGATTATCAGTGGTCTTGTATGTCTTCCATTTTCTAATTATTGCTCCCACAGTTGATTTCTTCACACCAAGCTGCTTGCCTATTGCAGATTCAGTCTTCCCAGCCTGGTGCAGGTCTACAATTTTGTTTCTGGTGTCCTTCGACAGCTCTTTGGTCTTCACCATAGTGGAGTTTGGAGTGTGACTGTTTGAGGATGTGGACAGGTGTCTTTTATACTGATAACAAGTTCAAACAGGTGCCATTAATACAGGTAATGAGTGGAGGACAGAGGAGCCTCTTAAAGAAGAAGATACAGGTCTGTGAGAGCCAGAAATCTTGCTTGTTTGTAGGTGACCAAATACTTATTTTCCACCATAATTTGCAAATAAATTCTTTCCAAATCAGACAATGTGATTGTCTGGATTTGTTTTCATATTTTGTCTCTCATAGTTGAGGTATACCTATGATGAAAATTACAGGCCTCTCTCATCTTCTTAAGTGGGAGAACTTGCACAATTGGTGGCTGACTAAATACTTTTCCCCCCCACTGTATATATATATATATATATATATATATATATATATATATATACACATACATACAGTATATGTATTTAGGAATAAATAAAACATCCTGCTATGTGCAGAACTTTGGAAAGTAAAATATTCATATTTTTATCTGGTGATAGCGCACATGAGAATATACGATCAGGTTTGCGTGCGAGTAGGGTGTTTTTCCACTTTTTTTGCTCTATTGTATGTTCGACTATTTGCACGCTTCGGGTTAGCGAAAGACCAACATGCGCAAAAAGTTTACTTCTAGCACAATTAGTGCTCTAGCAAAAGTGCTAAATAGCACTCCACTCGTAAAAATATTTGATTTATTATTCCAATGCCAAAATATTAATATATTTTTTCTATTTCTTTTCATGGGAGGCAGCTTGCAGTTTGCAGGATTGCTTGCCTGGCTGACACCTTCTTTTCCTCCTTCCCCTCCGGGAAAAATTAGCATTTGTACAGTAACTGCCTCTACTAATAGCAGAGGAAGAGCTGCAGATGCAGTATCAACCTCTGTAGCCCAGCAACATCCCTTGCAACTCCTGTAACTCTGCCCAGTGGCGTAACTACAGGGATCTCCAATCTCATTTTGTGATAATTAGTACTAGGAGGTCTAGGGGGAGATCTTCGAATTTTATACTTAGCTGAGATGGCATCAAAAGTTTAGCGCAGCAAAGACTGTAAGTAGCGCAGCAATGGCAGCAATTTTAAATATATATGTAAATGCTTATATACATATATAAGTATGTGTTAATATATGTATAAATATTTACAGGGAACACACAGTTCCCATAGACAGCAATGTAAAGGCACTTTTCAGTGCCATTTTTTTCTAACACCCCACTCCCACCAACTTTAGCCTCAAAATACTGCCTGGTGCAGTAATTGTATTAAAAAAATGAAGATGCTGCTATCTTTTTTTTTTGGGGTCATTTGGGGCACATTTATAAAATCTGATCTCTGGTTAATTTTTTAAGCGCTATTTGCTACCGGGAGCTAACGGTAGTAATAACCAGCCACTTGAAATGGCTTATTAATTATCGGGGGGCCTTTAACTTGCAACTTTGTCCGTTTGCGGCTCATAATATTTAGCACTCCACTTCTAGTTTAGCACTTAATGTAGTTAAAGTGAATGTCAAGTTTGATGAATCAGTGCCCGGTTTTTAAAAACCCTATTAAAAACAGGGGCACTTTCATTCATCAAACTTTATATTTCACTTGTTTTGTTAAAATACTTACCTTTTAATCTTGAAAGCCGCTCCCAGTTCCCAGTGGTTATGCAGAGAGCCTAATTGTATCCCGTCCTTACAGCTCTCTGAACCAATCAGGGAATCTGCAAAGTTAACAGCACAATGATAGTCAAAAATAAAACGTTGGATATACTACCCTGTTCCTTATTCTAATTCTAATTTGAAGCTCAGGCTAAAATTATAATGGACTGAGACAGACTTTAGAACTAATAATCTAAACTGTGCAACACAAATAATTTAAACTTTATTGTTTGAAATCTTGATTTCTTTTCTGTGAGTCATCAACTCAGTAGCAGACCCAATCAACAGAGCCCTGGTTCAAACATTGTTTTTTGGGCCCCAGGGAAGGTAACTCAATAATAAAAAATAGTAATAATACACTGCTTTTCTGTTGAATGAGTTTGAAAGATCATCCAAAAAATGTAATTTAAAATGATATGAAACAAATAAATTAAATATTGAAATAACAAGATGTACTAAATATTGTATTGTTAAATAGCTTTAAAAATCATAAAAAAAATTGTTCTGAAAAAATTTGTATTGAAAGTATACAGGACAAAAACGTATTTAATAAACACAGCAAATGCACTAAATTGGTATTGTTAAATTGCTTTCAAAATGATAAAAATTGTTTGAAAAAATATATATTTTAGGGAAATATTAAAATTTGTATTATAAAATTTGTATTGAAATTTTGCAGGAAAAAAACATATTTAATATACACAGTAGAAATCATAAAAAAATGACACTGTACCTGTCAACATGTTGTAAAAATATATGAAATGCAAAGCATATTTTCCTCATTGTAAAATTAATTTTCCTCTGCGCTGAACATGGAGGTTCCATGGGATGTACTGTAAGTATTTCCCCCTTGCTGTTTTATCTTGCAAACTCAAAGGTGGCAGAACTGTGTCAAAATAGGTAAAACACTAATTATTAATATAAAAGCACATACAGATAATAAAATACTAACAGGGTAATCTGATTTGTATTGGCTTCAGTACTTCATTTTTAAAGTGTGCCCCTTGCTAACTTCCCTCTCTCCTGTGACATTTCCCTTTCTTACAAACCCTATTACTTTCTAAGGGAGACATCTTGAAACCCCCAGGAACAGACCCTTTTGTAGTGCAATCCCTGAGGACAGCCCCTGTGAGTATTAGCATGATTTTTTAAGTCTGATTCTGCAAATGTTAGCTAACTGGGACCTGAGTCCAGAATAATTGCTTTTTTGTCTTTAATTCTGACTCTGATGATTAATTTAAACTTGGCTGACATTAGCCAAATTGTATTAACCTTTTAATAAAGTTCTAACATAGTTCAAATTTTTAAAAACATATTTCTTGTTCTGTGTTTTATTGTCTGACCAAAGTCATTACAAATAATGGAGAGAATGAGACTAGAAAAAAAGGTTATGGGCTCCATGTACTAAGCAGTCAGCGAGCTACCCGCAACAAATCTCGCGTCAAAACTCGCAAACTGATATTTACAAAGCCGTCAATTATGTTAAAACTCGCATCTTTAAAATTGCGAGCGTACTTATCCGCTAAACCTCGCTACCTCTCCATTTTTTACTGTAATTAGACACATTTGACCACCAACTCGCCAAAAACGAATGTACTAAAAAATCTATTTGTACGCTCGCGTCAATCTCCGCCCCCACCTCGTTATTTTTGCCTCGCCACCTTTTAGGTGGCGGGCAAGGTACAAAACAATAGGAAAGCCACTCTAGACGCCAGTCTATACATATATAAAAGGCAGTAATATCAGCATTGTACTTACATTGTTCATTTCAGCAGCTATGGAGAGAATTCTGTTTTTGTTTATTCTCCGTTTGATGCAAATCCGGGCTAGAAGACAGAATACTGGAAATGTAGCTAATCCTATCGTTAGAAGAAGGAAAGTTCGTGTCCCCCGTGTATTCCTTCCACGGGTTGGTTTGCACGGCCTTTCTGACCGAGAGATCATACAAAGATTCCGGCTTGATCGTGAATCGATATTACACCTGTATCGAGAGATTGAAGATCATTTGGAGCCAATGACTGCTCGTTCACAAGCTATTCCGGGACTTCTGAAACTATTAGCTGCATTGCATTTTTTTGCAACAGGTTCCTTTCAGGCAGTTTCTAGCGTCATTATTGGAATGAGTCAATCTGCTTTTTCACGCCACTTATCCAAAGTAATAGGGGCTATGATGGTTATTTTTCATCAATATGTTTGTTTGCCATCTACCCCTGAAGAATGGCAATCTATCAAGTCAAATTTCTATAGGATGGCTGGGATGCCCAATTTCCTAGGTGCCATAGACTGTACCCATGTTGCTGTAAGACCACTTCAAGCTTGTGAGGAGATCTATAGGAATAGAAAGCATTTCCATTCCTTGAATGTCCAGATGGTCTGTGACCCCAACATGAGGATTATCAGTGTCCGTTCTAACTTTCCTGGCTCCTGTCATGATTCTTACATCTTAAGGCAGACTGGGTTATACCGGAAGTTCGAGGATGGAAATATGCCTGACGGATGGCTTCTAGGTAAGCATAACTGGCGTCTAATTTGTCTCTCATTTCAATGTACAAAAATTGCGCCCAATTTGTCGACTGTAATCTGTATAGTTTATATTTGTATTGTATAGTTCTGAATCTTTATAATTATTCTTATATTAATATTTATATTTATTATATCTTCTATTAGGAGATGGAGGGTACTCATGTACAGAATGGCTGTTGACTCCCTATAACAACCCACAGACCAGAAGTCAAGTACATTTCAATGAAGCTCACCGATCTACCAGGGGGATTATTGAGAGGACTTTCGGTATTTTGAAAATGCGGTTTCGATGTCTTGATCGTTCTGGTGGTGCTATGCAGTATGCACCAGAGAAAGTTGCAAAAATTATATTGGTTTGCTACATACTGCACAATATTGCAATTAAAAGAGGCTGTCCATTAGAAGATGAAGATCCAATAGATGCTGATGATTTACCAGAAGAAATATGTGTAGAACAAGCTAATAGGCGTGGAAATGCAACAAGGGACATGGTTTCAGAACATTATTTTGAAGATTAAAGTTTCAGTTGATCAATAAAAAACTTTCTTTATTAACTTGTCTCCATTTTTTTTTTAAGAATTAAGGTTATTAAAAATCACTCATGATAAACAGTTAAATACATAACAGTTGTTGCTCTTCAATTATCAAAGGTTTCAAATAAATAAAGTTTATGATCAAAGTTATTACAGACAATATATTATAGGTAATACATTGTCTTTGTGACATCACACTAGTGTCTACAGCTGCTCTCACTCTTTTACATAATGTGATTAGTGTAATGTAATCCCTCCATAGCTGATGCTAATTCATTTTATTGTGTCATTGAATTGTAGCTGTAACAAGCGACAGTATATTCAACAGTGCTTTATGTTATCAGATAGGATTTTTGAGTTAAAAAAGACTTGCTAATTTGATTTGTTTTATTCTAACCTCAATTTTTAACAGCTACTAGGTTTTCCCATATTCAAATAAATACCTTAAGTGCTTACTCTTAACACTTATTTTCTTAACCTTTATAATATATTTTTCCATTCAAGATTTGTTAAAAGAATAGTGGCATATAGAAAATAATGGCAAATAAATTATTTTATTACAAAATTACAATCTTTAAACATTATATATTAACAATTGTAAACCAAAGTAACTTGTAATACATATAAACACATCTGAAAAAAAAGAAATTGTTTAGAAACAAAATAACAATTGTAAACCAAAATAAATTTTAATACATATAAACACATATGAAACAAAGAAAATGTTTATAAAAAAATAACAATTGTAAACCAAAGTACATTTTAATACATATAAACACATCTTAAAAAAATTAAATGTTTAGAAACAAATTAAAAATTGTAAACCAAAATAAATTTTAATACATATAAACACATCTGAAACAAAGAAAATGTTTAGAAACAAAATAATAATTGTAAACCAAAGTAAATTTTAATACATATCAACACATCTGAAACAAAGAAAATGTATAGAAACCAAATATCATTTGTAATAACTATAAACATCGATATTTACAAACCTTCATAAAATACATTAATCTACATATACATTATATTTTTTTCTATTTTTCGGGGATACATATCTATATCAATGCGCTAATGATTGACATAACGATTAATCATGTCATCGTCAAACATGTCGCGTCCTGAACCTTTTGGTGCTGGAGAATTGGTGATATTAGTTTATGCCATGGATAAATATTTCCCTAAACGGATTGGTGGTGTGAGGGGAGTGAGACAGGAATGCAGAGACAAAATTATATACGAGATGCTGAGAAGAATGCATCGTATTTCAAAAATTAAAAGAACAAGACGACAGTGTCTTAGAAAATATAGTGATTTGAAGAGAAGAGAACCAAAGTACTATAAATCGATTCGAAGATTGATAAGGACATGTAAGTTTCAAAATTATATATGAAATAATTTTTTATAATATAAAAAATTTTTTATTTTTGAACTGCATCATCATTGACGAATCCAGGACAATATTATTTTCTGAGTGTTACTTTGACTATATTAGTATATACAATTGCAAAAAGTTACAAAAGTAAGCATGCAGAACTGAGTTAGTAGATTAAAATTTAACTACTTAAAAGGTTAGAAAACTTAGCATACAAAAAGTTAGTAGAGTAAAATATAACTATATTAGTATATACCATTGAAACATGCAGAACTGAGTTAGTAGGATAAAATATAAATATATTACTATATACCATTGAAACATGTTAGAAAAGTAAGCATGCAGAACTGAATGTTTTGAAAACAAAAATTTACTTGGAATAATTAAAAAAAATAATTTATTCCCAATTTTTTTTATATATATGTTTATAGATATGAGAAGTAGGAGAATGAAGTGTGCACACCCACCATGCTACCTAAGGTCAATGTTGGTGCAAACACCCAGAAGTGAAGCTCTTTCTCCACCTTTGCCAATAACACTATTGGATATTGAATTATCTCCAAATCCATATGAAATTTTTCATAAAAAGACACAGACAGGTAATGACTTATTATTTAAATTTTAAATCATATATTTTAGGTTTTGGCTTAAAAAGTTTTAGCATGCAATATTAATCAAGTTGCTAATTTACTTCTATTATCATTTTTTTCCTCATTATCTTTCTATCTTTATTTGAAAAAGAAGGCATCTAAGCTAAGGAGCCAGCCAATTTTTGGTTGAGCACCATGGACAGCACTTTTTGATTGGTTCTGTCCAATTAGCAAGTACAACACAGTTGGTTCACCAAAAATGGGCTGGCATCTAAACTTACATTCTTGCTTTTCAAATAAAGATACAAAAAGAATGAAGTATAATAGAAAGTTCATTTACATTGCATGCACTATCTGAATCATGAAACTTAGAAATTGGGTTCTATGTCCCTTTTAATGATTATTATTATTGTTTTAAATAATATATCCTAGGTTTTTGATTTAATAGTTTTCTATCTTTATCTTTGTAATTACGTTCATAGATATTACCATGGAAGACATGGAAAATAGTATGGAAATGGAAGAATTTCAAAATCCTGATAGTGTGCCAATATTTGAATCCTTGACTTCAGATGATACTCAACCAAGGATAGAAGTTTTACCAACAATGATGGTAGATAAAGGTATGTTTCATACTCAGTAATCTTAAATCTAAGAAAATCAAATTTTTAACTAATACATATTGTATATTTCAAATAGGAGTTGGCTCAGATGAAAGCTTTAAAGGAGTGGACATAAGTGTAGAAGCTAATATAGTAGATAACCTAGATAACAGCACATCAGGAGGTAATATTTGTGATGAAAAACCCTATCATACATTGAATATGTATATGAAAATTGAATTAAAATTTGCTTTGCATTTATTTTTCTACAGATTTATCTTCAACATCAACTATTGAAACTGCAGACAAAAGTACTCAGAGTTGTCTTGAAGATCATGTTAAACAAAAAATTTCTAAAATTAGGGCAACTTTGGGAATGTTAATGGAGCAAGTAGATTTTTTATACCGTAAATATGTTATTTGATTTCATTTTTTGTTTTGTCATGATGATTGTCAGAAGAATGACAATTAATAACTGAGAAAAACTTTTGTGTTGAAGAATCAAAACTTATTTTGAATTTATGTAAATAAACTTTTTTTTTGGGCTTAAAAAAATTTGTCTTTATTAAATAATAAAATTTTTAACTTAAAGAACACAAAAAATAACTTATTAAACAATATATCGATGAAAAAAAATGAACAGTGACTAATATAGTGTTATAAATAATAAATTAAATGTTCACTCCAGACGTGGCCTCTTTGGGTCTGTTGTACCCTCCCTTTCACTGACAATAGCCAACAGAGATTGTAATGTCCTTTCACTGATGGTTAAAGCTCTGTTAATTTGCTGGTTTTTCTCTTCATCCATCCGCCTCTGCCACTGGAACATTTCTCTTTGCAGCTGTAATTTCTGCATTTCAATCTCATTCCTTTGCATTTCTATTTCAACATTTTTTTCGGACAGAGCAGCCCAGCGGTCAATATTAGTGTTAATCATATTTTGAAGTTCTCTGTGGTCCTCTCTGTATTGCCTTGCAAGTGTCAACATTTCCCTCAATGCAACATCGGCCAATAGTCCTTCTGCCGGTGTATTGTCAATATTTAGACCACCTGTTTGCAGTGCAATTGGTGGTGCCTGTGTTTCAACAGGTTCCTCAAGGTTTTCCGGTGTGTGAATTTCATCTGGTTGCGCATCTCCAAAATCTTCAAGAATATCTGGAGTCTTACTTCCATCATGCCCTCCTGGTGGTTCATCTTGAATGGTATTTTCCACTATCGGCATGAGATTGATAGTGATCTCCCTTGATGAGTTTTCTTCTTCTAGATCAAGACATAACAAATTGTTAGTAAATAAAAATAAAATGTTCTAAAAACACTTGCAGAAATAGAATAGAAGGAGAGAGCAGATACAACCGTCATACACCAATTTAAGTTATATTATATATATATACATATGTGATACATACCATCAAATAATGGAGATGAATGTCCAGTCAATCGCTGGAAAAGACGTCCCAAATCACCTATAAAAAAATAAATAACATAAAAATAAATTAATAAATAAAATAAAAAGGTTTTTTAGTCAATGTAACCATATATTCAAACGCTATTACATTCAGTGAAATTTCTATTTTGAAAATTATTAATGGAAATGTACTTTTCAATTAACTGGACACTGAAGTAAAACTAATATTTTTGAGAATAAGATATATAGCATGGAATTTCAATCAACTTTCTTATGTAATACTATGATCAATTCTCAAAAAGAAAATAATGATAAATTTTAAAACCATTTGAAAGTTGCTTAAAATTGCATGCATGCTCTACACGAATCCTCATTTAAAAAAAATTTGTACAGTGTCCCTTTCATGAAAATCTATGATCATTGCTATTTGTCCTTCAAATTACATTCCATCTGTAAAAGATCTCGAACTAGAATATGTCAATAATGACATTTGACATTTAAAAAAAAAATTAAAAAATAAATAAATTGAGAGATAAAAGAGATAAAACACACAACATTGAAATTATTCATTTGTAAAGTACTTACCAGTTGCTCTACCAACACCAGTTTCTGGAGTGCTGGTCCTTAGATCAGGAAGTGTGTCCACCGAGGAAGTTGTGTGTGTAACATTAGATGTGGAGCGTATTAATTGTCCATGTGTAAAACTGGCCGAAGGTCTGGAAACAGCTGAACTGGGTGGTCTGTAAACCGCAGAAGATGAAGTAGAACAAGTGGGCACTTCGTTACTCCTCACAGGCTCTGCTTGTGTTGTTGGCGTCGCTTTAAAAAAAAAAAAAAAAATACGTTAGGTTTATTTTTATTTCTAGTTGAAACTGAAAGCTAAAAGTGTTAATAATAATAATTACAGCAGTGAATGCAGGCTCAATCATTAAAGGGACATGCCAACCACCTTTTTTTATGATTTTGAAAGAGAATGCAGTTATAAACATCTTTATAATTTACTTATATTAGCTAATTTGTTTTATTCTCTTGATATTCTTTGTTGAAAAGCATTTGATTGCTGCACAAAGAAGCCTCGTGTGATTGGCTCAACATGTGTATTTATTTTTCTTCAACTAAGAATATCTAGAAAATGAAGCCAAAGAAATAATGGAAGTAATTTGTAATGTTGTTTAAATTTCAATTCTCTATCTGAATCATTAAAAAAAGATTTTGGGTTTAGTGGCCCTTTAAAGGGACATGAACAAATATAATTTCCTTTACAAATTGCATAAGAAAATGCTTTTTAAAAAATATTTAATTGTATTATGTTTTTGCCTTCATTGGATTTTTATACTTTGATGAAAAGCAAATCTATACAGGCACAGTAAATGATCATTGGTTGATGCACATAGATGGTTCATGTGACTGCGTCAACTATGTGCATAGCTATATCTGAAAAAAGTATATGTTTATAAAGCGGAGAACAATTTTGAAAGATGTTAAAAATAATATTGTATAGTCAAATAACGCAACATGGAAGTCAATAGATCAGAAATGTAAGAAGGCATGTGATCTGGGGTTAGTCTCATGATTAATGTCGGACATACAACAATATTATTTTAATAGTTTCCAATTACATTATTTCTATTGTCATTATCTCTTTAAGGTTTCTATGCAATACTGGTTTGAAAATAAACACATGGGTGTTATCTTTAGGGATCACTATATTAATAATCAACAAATCTTTAGTTCCGTTAGACCTTTTAAAAAAAGGCAGTATAACAACCCTATTATTGTACAATCCCTTACACATATATGCGACACAAATTATTACAGTATTTGGGGCCTAAATGGCTTGTACAATCCCTTATACATATATGCAACATAAATGATTACAGTATTTGGGGCCTAAATGGCTTGTACAATCCCTTATACATATATGCGACATAAATGATTACAGTATTTGGGGCCTAAATGGCCTATATAGATTCGGATACTGAAGCGTAAGAAGTCAGATAATGTTATTTTAAAGAAATATATATTGGAGACAATGACCTATCATAATTTAAAAAAAAAACATTTACGTCAACTATGTTGTACATTTACCTCTTAAATCACTGTCACAATCATCCGTTATGCCAGTGATGATCTCTGGTCCCAGACGCTGAACAAGCTTCTGCTCATAATCATTGAGGTCTGCCACATATGCTGGTCCACCTCCGGTAGCACGTGCCGAATTTTTTTCTCTGGCCAATTTAGCTTTGGCGAAGCGTTTAATGTCGTTGTAACGCTTCTTCAGCTGATCGACATCCTTTTTTCCTGGACCCTGGGCACTAACAGCGTCGCTGATCCTTTGCCAGATCTGCTTCCTCCTAGAAAAATTTGTCTGTTTGACACGACATCCAAACAAATAATCATAAGAGTCAATAATCATGTCAATCAAAACGACGTTTTGCTGATGAGAAAAGTGAGGATTCTTGGATTTTGAAGCGGTTTCAGATCCAGATGAAGCCATATCGAAATTGTAAATAAAGATCACAAAAACGAGCGCTCTGTAATTACTCTCCAAAAATTTTGGAACAATAATAAAGTTGTTTAGAAAAGTTGTACATTTATAGGAGCAAAATTCTATTCCCGCGACTACTATGACGTTCATGACACCTTACATGTCACGTGTTAACAATTGGCCAGACAATTCAACTGAAAGTTAAGTACATCAGCTTAGTCGCGGCGAGCGAGGCGTCAAATTTATCAATATTCCGCCACTGCTCGCGGCGGGCTAGACGTGTCTATTTATTGTGGGATTATTAGTACATAGCTACAGCGGACACCATTTCGCCCGCGGCGAGTAACGGCGAGTTTAGCCGCGTCTAAAATGACGGATGAATTGACGGCTTAGTACATGGAGCCCTATATGTATTTTCCCCAACACTATAATTTTACAAGTTATCAAATAACAATTGTTGAAATTCTTCAAAGCATTGCGTTACCATAGAAACACAGAATGTTAAAAACAACTGATATTTTATCTGGAAATCCAGAAGTGTATTTTGACCATTTTTTTAATGTTTGAAGAACACATCATTATATTTTTCTAATCACTTGTTTATAATTATACTTTCATTATTTTAAAGGTGGTATAATTGCTAAAGCAAATTTACAACTAAAACCTAAATAATTAACATTCTTATGTTAGGTTGTTTATTAGTCTTAGAAATTATAATTAAATGACACAAAAATAAAGCAAATCTGTCCTACCTCAAATTAATTACGTTAATTATGTACATTCTTAGCAAAATATAAAATATAAAAAAAAAACTGTCATGAACGTGTTTGGATTTTGTACTCACGAAGAAACAATTTCGTTTGAAAACCCCTTTACCAAAGTTATTTTTCTTTTAAAAACACATTCACAAAGGATCGATCTTATTTGAACATCTTCTTTGGAGATACAATATTACAATGAAGCAGATTTGGATTTTACAGTTTCAGTACTGTTAAAATCCAGTTTAAAAATAGGTTATAAGTCCTTCTAATCGAATAGAAGATAGATTGCAATAAGTTCCTTTTGGCAACTTAGAAAACAAACATTAGCAGAAAGATATTGTTCCATGCCTTTTCAAGCTGTTGGGATCCTGATTTAACTTTTTCTGTAGATGATCGTAGCTTTACAGGATATCATGTACTCAGTACATATACATATATAAATGAACATATACATATGTAAGTGTGTTCATGTATACTAATACACTTGTGGCTATTTCAGAGTGTCTTCTACATGTGCAATATAATAGAATGATTAAAAATATTCTTGGGATACTTGCAAAGATGTCCAAAAGGTCATTTCTGCCTTGAAGTAATGAATTTGAGAAGGCAAAAATGGTCTTTGAAAGCTGTTTAAAATTCTCTTGAAAATGGAATGTGATTCCTGAGATCTGTTCAGATCTATTTTAAAATGTAGGCTGAAAATACAATCACAGCTGTGGGAAATATCTGAAAATGCGCTTATGTGATTGAAAAGAAATGTGACATTTCTTGCCATAAAAAAGAGCCCTTATATGATAGATTATGATTGACCCCCAAATTACTGCTGAACTAAATAATGTTTACAAAGAAAAGATTAAAACATAGTAACATAGTAGATAAAGTTGAAAGAAGACAGAAGTCCCTCCAGTTCAACCTAAACCGATTATACTTGATTTACAATAAAGAAGCTCCAAATAAGCTTATATTTATACAATTAGAAAGCTGACCCATATCACTGAATTATGCGTCTAACCAAAAATCTATGTAGCCCTAATCTAAAAAAAAAAACACAACCAAAAAATGAAAAAAAAAAGCCTAACACTAACCCCATTAAATCTACTCACTGTTCCTGAAGTCTGGACATCCATCTTCATCCAGGCGGCGACACCTTCATCCATCCCGGGGGTGTCTTCTATCTTCATCCCGGTGGCGCGGAGCAGAGCTATCCTGGAAGCCAATCCCATGCCATGCAGAGTGTCCTCTTCATACAGTCACCGCCGTACACTGAAGTTGAATGCAAGGTAGCTATTTCAAAATGGTGTACCTTGTTTTCATATTGTGGATTTGATTCTTCAAATTCAAATCAGCCAATAGATTGAGAGCTTCTGAAATCCTATTGGCTGTTCAAAACAGCCAATAGGATGAGAGCTACTGAAATCCTATTAGCTGTTCAAATCAGCCAATAGGAATGCAAGGTACGCCATTTTAAAACAGCTACCTTGCATTCAACTTCAGTGTACGACAGTGACAGTATGAAGAGGACGCTCCGTGCAGGATGGGATCGGCTTCCAGGATAGCTCCACTCCACGCCACTGGTATGAAGATAGAAGGTGCCCCCAGGATGGATTAAGGTGTTGCCGCCTGGATGAAGACTTCTCGCCACCTGGATGAAGATGGATGCCCGGACTTCAGGTACCATGAGTAGATTTAATCGGGTTAGTGTTTTTTTTTTCATTTTTGGGTTTTGTTTTTTTTAGATTAGTAGGGCTTTGGGCATTTGTAAAAGAGCTGAATGCCCTTTTAAGGGCAGTGAAAAAGAGCTGAATGCCCTTCTAAGGGCAATGCCCATACAAATGCCCCTTTAGGGGCAATGGGTAGTTTAGGATTTTTTAGAGTAAGGTTTTTAGTTTGGGTGGTTGGTTCGGTGGTGGGTTTTACTGTTGGGGGGACTTTGTATTCTTTTTCCAGGTAAAAGAGCTGTTTAACCTAGGGCAATGCCCTACAAATGGCCCTTTTAAGGGCTATTGGTAGTTTATTGAAGGCTAGGGGGTGTTTTTATTGGGGGGGGGGGGCTTTTTATTTTTATAGGGCTATTAGATTAGGTGTAATTGTTTTTATTTTTGATCATTTAGTTTATTATTTTTTGTAATCTTAGTGTTTTTTATTTTTCATAATCTAGTGTTTATTATTTTTTGTAATTTTAGATTTTTTAAATTTTTTTCGTAGTGTTAGTTTTTTTTTTAATTTGTAATTTAGATTTTTTAATTGGTATTTTTTATTTTATGAGAATATTTATGTTAGGTTAATTTAAACTTAGGTTTATTTTTATTTTACTGGTAAATTTTTATTTATTTAAATATAATTATATATTGTAATTTTAATTTAAAGTTAGGAGGGATGTTAGGTTTAGGGGTTAATACTTTAATTTAGTATTTTTTGCGATGTGGGGGGCTGGTGGTTTAGGGGTTAATAGGTTTATATAGTGGCGGGAATGTGGGGGGGCAGAGGCTTAGGGGTTAATAGGTTTATTTAGTAGCGGCAATATGGGAGGCCAGAGGGTTAGGAGTTAATAATTTTATTTAGTGACGGCGATGTCGGGAGCAGCAGATTAGGGGTTAATAACTTTATTTAGGTGTCGGCGGTGGATTAGGGGTGTTTAAACTAGGTGTTTATGTTAGGGTGTTAGGTTTAAACTTATCTTTTTTTTCCCATACACATCAATGGGGTTGCATTACGGAGATTTTTCATTCCACACTTTAGGTGTTAGGTTTTTTACTAACACTTTCTCCCCATTGATGTCTATGGGGGAAAGTGTCAAATCAGCTCTTGGCTTTTGTGCGGTATGGAGCTTAACGCCACCATATCGCGCGCACAAGGAGGCTTTTCAGCAACTCATAATGGCAGCGCTAGGGAGAGTGAAATAACGCAACTTTTTTGGCGTTAGTTTCGCATCCTGTTTAGCGTAAAACTCGTAATCTAGGCGTTATTCTTTTAAATTTTTTGAAAATGATAATGCATATTTTTATGTGCAGTACAGCACATGTTTTACTACTGTATTAAGCTCAAAGAGAATGTACATTCTTCTAACAAGATTTAATAAGACTGTAAATATTAAAAATGGTAAGCAGTCACTGCCTTACAGCATAACTGTAAAAAGCTGACAGGAAAATATCACCTGAGTATCTCTTTGTTAAAAAGGAAGATATTTTACCTCACAATTTCCTCAGCTCATCAGAGTACGTGCTTTGTAAAAAGTTATCTTTCATTTACTGCCCAGCTGCAGGTAAAAAAAAAAAAAAAGGAAGAAATGAACAGCAGACAATCAGCATCAGCAGTGCTAAGGCCAAGAACTCATGAGATTTCACTTAACTCTCATGAGATTTCATAGTAAACTTCCTTAAACTATATAGGGAAATTACATGAGTGTGCAAGAGGCACGCTCCCTTGCAGGGCCCAGGACAAGGATATTGATTTGCTGCTTAAAGTCCTTTACAATGGGTTGTGAATACTTAGGACATTTTGATTTATATATGTATGGTATTTTCTAGTCAGTTTTTTACAGCTATGCTGCATCACTTTCAAATGTTTCAACCTTTGGGTATCATGTCCCTTTAACATGTCACATCACATTATCCAGTAAGAAGATGTAACATCCTAACATGTGACCAACATTTGAGATGAAGCCTTTGCATCCTTAAACGAGATGACTGTGTTTATTTTCTTTGTTGAATCAAAATTATTATTATTATTTTTTTTAAATGAAATTAATGTGCCAGTATAAATTAATTTTTGTATGCTTGCCCACCAATAAAGATGTTGCACTACATTTTAGTTTTCATAGAAAAAACATGTTTAAACATTGCACTTTCATATAGAGTTCAGTGTCTTCCTTGAAAAAGCCAAAATATACATCGGAACTATACGTCATAGCCACGCCCCCTCAATATCATCACAAGTAAAGGTATCACAAGAATACTGGACACGAGGTGGGAGTGTTTGTGGAACCAGCATAAATCTAATCTGCTCCCATCCTGCTGTATTAATGGTTTATGTCGCCCACTGAGCACATATAGTGGTTGGATAACTGAGTGACTACTTCTTGGGAGTGATATTGTGGCATTCTAATATTTAAAAGTGTTTTTAATAAATGTTAGTTAAACATATTGTACAGAGTATTGCCAGATGAAGGCTGAGTACCTGGCAGTATAAATCCACCAGTTAGGCTCATCTTTACGTGAGCAGCCCCTTGGCAGTTTTGGGTGTACGTGTTCATATATAAAAAGTACTTCACTGTTATATTTATTTTTCCTTGCGCTAAGAAGACCACATATTGAACTTTGGAGTCTATTTATACATCTTTGGATTGTAGAATCACATAAAACACATATACTTATTGTATTTAATAGTTTGCTAGTATTGCTGTCCTCGTTGTGACTAAAAAATCAAAATATCTGCATTTATAGGAAACCTCAAATCATGAATTTTTTTAAACTACCTCTCTTTTTTTCAATTTCTTATGATTTTACCTTTTAAACCATAATGCATCCTGTTTACACTCCACCTTTGTAAATCATTTTTGGAATATCTCTGCTTCAATCATGCTATATTTTTGTATACTGTGCATAATACTGTAATTGAGGGCATAATATTGATCCAGAAAGTTACATGACATCCTCTCAGTGCACAACTCAGCATTTCACATTCCAGTTGTTGTCAGTACTGTCCCATTAATGCTGTAATCTGCTTTTGCTTTTTGGATTTGTGTGCCCCAAGTGCATTATTTAGCACTTACTGATATTAAACTGTATTTTTTATGTATCTTAAAAAAATGAGTTGAATTTGTGTATAACATCTGCACTTTTGCATTACTCAATATCTTTTCTTTAATAAGTAAAGAGGAATAACTTCCCTTCTGAATCATTTGTAATATCCATAATGAAAATATCAAAATGATAGAGCATAGTTTCTTGAAATATTTAAATAGTAGCAGGATTTTCCTCTGCATATTTTTTATTACAACCCGTGTCTCTCAATAACAATCATATATCATATCCATTCAAATTGAAATACTGCAAATTCTTAGTGAGTCATTAGAGGCCTTTATATTTTATTTCAGTCTGAGTTTCCCAAAGTTCATCTCAATAATTCTTAAGAGGACAGAAATTAGGCAAAACAATCTATGAGCATAACTGGCACAGTATGGTCTAGTTTCCATTGAGGTGGTTAAACTGGTGGTAACATAAAAGTTCTTCATAGACTTTAATGAAGATAAATGTTTTTACCCCCACTTTACAGATGTTACCACCTCAATGGAAACTAAGCCTAATTGGGTTGACACATTATATAGTCACCACACATTAGTATTGCATTCAAGTCCCCTGAGAAGCCAATGTCCTGAGATCCTTTCTAAACACTGTAGATTTTAATCTCTTTGGAGCAGAGGTCTTTCCATTTTGTATTTTTTTGTTTAGTCTCTTTATCTGTTTTATACATAGTTGTGTAAAAGGACCAGTCAACACATTAGATTTGCATAATCAACAAATGCAAGATAACAAGACAATGCAATAGCACTTAGTCTGAACTTCAAATGAGTAGTAGCTTTTTTTATAACAAATTGCAAAGTTATGTCTATTTCCACTCCCCCTGTACCATGTGATAGCAATCAGCCAATCACAAATGCATATACGTATAGTCTGTGAATTCTTGCACATGCTCAGTAGGATCTGGTGACTCAAAAAGTGTAAATATAAAAGACTGTGCACATTTTTTTTTAATGGAAGTAAATTGGAAAGTTGTTTAAAATTACATGCTGTATCTGAATCATGAAAATTTAATTTAACCTGAGTGTCCCTTTAAGTGCCACTACATACACAGCAAAAATGAGAAGTGCTATCAATGCGGAAAAGCAATAATCACAACTACCACACTTAGGCTTGAAAAACATTGTATGCAAACATTTGTAAAATATTGTCATGTCTATTTTATTAGGGTAAAGTAGTCTCGCTGGACAGGTCAAGAACCATTTCAGAAACCTTACAGGCATGAACAAAATAGGTTCTACAGGCATGGTCTGGGTTTTTCACCTAAACACCTAAATTAACTTGCAATTCACTAATGTAACAACCAGTGGCAGAGCTAATAAAACAAGTTTTTCAGAAAAATATTTGTTTCATGAACGAGTTTTATTGAATCTCAGCCATTGCTTTTTTTTATTGTTTTTTTTTTTTTTTTGCACATATACCTCCATGTATTGTGTGCTTTTTTTGATGATTTAAACAGCATATGGGAGGTTGCTGCATAAGATAAGTACTGTTAATTCTGTCAGATAATTGATGTTTACTTTAGGCTTCCATTGTATTTGTTTTACTTTTTTTTGAGGGGGTTAGATATTAAAAGAGAAGTACTTCTGTCTACTTGCAAAATGTTGCACTTAGGTCTCCAGAAGAACTGGACTTGGACATTAGTGTTCCAAATTATTTTAAGTTTGATTTTAAAAAATCTATAGCACAAAAGGTTAAAGCAGTAGGATTGTTGGTTGTATAGGTAAATATATTAGCTAAAATATATTACATTTGTATACTACTTTTTAGATGCCTAGCTATGAATCAGCTTGAATGATATGTACAGACCTTTAGACTGAATCTCTAGAGGGATATGATGGATATGATTAAACTACAAGTTGTTCAAATAAAACTACATTCAAGAAACAAAACTTATAAGGAAATACATCAATTTTATATATAACTTAGAAGAAAGATGGGGGAAAGGGTACATTATTAAAACTTTCAAGTACATTATTGGGTTTAGTAAGAGTGAAGACAAAACGATGAAACATCAAAACAAGGGGTCTAGAGATCTGTAAAATTTAGAGCTTTTTGAGACATGAAGTAAACCATTGCCGCTTGCTAGTTTGCAAAATAAAACATATGAAAATATATATTTTGGTATAAATATATTTGCATATACTGTATCTCACAAAATTGAGTAGACCCCTCACATTTATGTAAATATTTTATTATATCTTTTCATGTGACAACACTGAAGAAATGACACTTTGCTACAATGTAAAGTAGTGAGTGTACAGCCTGTATAACAGTGTAAATTTGCTGTCCCCTCAAAATAACTCAACACACAGCCATTAATGTCTAAACCGTTGGCAACAAAAATAAGTACACCCCTAAGTTGAAATGTCCAAATTGGGCCCAATTAGCCATTTTCCTTCCCTGGTGTCATGTGGCTCATTAGTGTTGCAAGGTCTCATGTGTGAATGGGGAGCAGGTGTGTTAAATTTGGTGTTATCGCTCTCATACTCTCTCATACTGGTTACTGGAAGTACAGCATGGCACCTCATGGCAAAAAATTATCTGAGGATCTGAAAAAAAGAATTGTTGCTCTACATAAAGATGGCCTAGTCTATAAGACGATTGCCAAGACCCTGAAACTGAGCTGCAGCATGGTGGGTAAGACCATACAGCGGTTTCACAGGACAGGTTCCACTCAGAGCAGGCCTCACCATGGTTGACCAAAGAAGTTGAGTGCAAATGCTCAGCGTCATATCCAGAGGTTGTCTTTGGGAAATATACGTATGAGTGCTGCCAGCATTGCTGCAAAGGTTGAAGGGGTGGGGGGTCAGCCTGTCAGCGCTCAGACCATATGCTGTACACTGCATCATATTGGTCTGCATGGCTGTTGTCCCAGAAGGAAGCCTCTTCTAAAGATGATTCACGAGAAAGCCTGCAAACAGTTTACTGAAGACAAGCAGACTAAGGACATGGATTACTGGAACCATGTCCTGTGGTCCAACATGTATTGTGACATACTGATGCAGAGCATGATCCCCTCCCTTTGGAGACTGGGCTGCAGGGCAGTATTCTAACATGATAACGACCCCAAACACACCTCCAAGATGACCACTGCCTTGCTAAAGAAGCTGAGGGTAAAGGTGATGGACTGGCCAAGCATGTCTCCAGATCTAAACCCTATTGAGCATCTGTGGGGCATCCTGAAATGGAAGGTGGGGGAGCGCAAGGTCTCTAACATCCACCAGCTCTGCAATGTCATCATGGAGGAGAGGAAGAAGTGTCAACCTGTGAAGCTCTGGTGAACTCCATGCCCAAGAGGGTTAAGGCAGTTTTGGGCCCAATTTGGATATTTCCACTTAGGTGTGTACTCGCTTTTGTTGCCAACGGTTTAGACATTAATGGCTGTGTTTTGAGTTATTTTGAGGGGGCAGCAAATTTACACTGTTATATAGGCTATACACTTACTACTTTACATTGTAAAAAAATGTCATTTCTTCAGTGTTGTCACATGAAAAGATATAATAAAATATTTACAAAAATGTGAGATACTGTATATATATATATATAAATAAATATATATATATATATATATATATATATATAGTATACATACATTACAGTATCTATCTGTCTATCTATCTATCTATCTATCTATCCATCTATCTATCTATCTATCTATCTATCTATCTATCTATCTATATGTCTGTCTGTCTCTCTGTATGTCTGTCTGTCTGTCTATCTATCTACATAGATACACAGAGAGTATAGATACACAGAGAGAGAGATAGCAACTAGAATGCCCATCCCCAGGTGGGTAAAAGGCAAGCTGAGAACCTTGCACTCAGTTAAAGAATAATGATAAAACACAATGGTCCAGATTACAAGTGGCGCAATATCTAGCGCCTTCATTCACACGCAAACTCCAGCAGAAATAATGTTAGCTCGCATATTGCAATTTTAAAGTAAATGGTTTGTGAGCAAGCAAAATCCGACATGTGCTAAATGTGTCAACTTCTTCTCCTCATACACTTTAATGGAGTACCCGACCGCGGGTACCTGTCCGCACATAACCAAGTGCGCTGTACTGACATATGAATTATGCATGTTCTTCACAACAAAGAGAATATTCTAATTATTTTTAAATATACTGTATATATATATATATATATATATATATATATATATATATACAGTATATATATTTATATATATGATGTAGTTTTTGTAAACTATCTAACTAAAGACCGCTGCTCCATAACTGGTCCGCTACCTCTGAGGCTGCGGTCTTCAATCCGCTCGATCCTATATGATCGGGCTGATTGACATCCCCTGCTGGGGGCCGATTGGCTGCGAATCTGCAGGGGGCGGCATTGCAACAGTAGTTCTGGTGAACTGCTTGTGTAATGATAAATTATTTGAACAGCCAATAGGATTTTAGCAGCCCTGATTCCTATTGGCTGATTAAAAATTTTCAGCCAATAGGAATGCAATGGTACCCCCAGTATAAAAGGGTACCTTGCATTTTAATCCTCAGTGTGCGGCGGACGATCGCATGACCACCACCTAGTTTTATTTATTTTGTGGGTTTGGGGGGGGGGGAGTTTGTAATGTTAGTGGGTCTTTGTATTTTTTTTTAGGTAAAAAAACTGTTTAACTTAGGGCAATGCCCTACAAACCTATTGGTAGTTTATTCTAGATTAGGTTTCTTTTATTTTGAGGTGTTTTTTTTTTTCAAATGGGTATTAGAATATGAATATTTTTTATTATTTTGGATAATTCATTTGTTATTTTGTGTGTTTTTTTTCTTTTTTTTTTCTTTTCGGGGTGGGTTTTTATTTTTAGAACAGGGGTTGTGCATTTCATAAAAGAGCTGAATGCCCTTTTAAGGGCAGGAAAAAGTGCTGAATGCCATTTTAAGGGCAATGCCCATACAAATGCCCTTTTCAGGGCAATGGGTAGATAAGGTTTACTTTATTTTTATTTTGTGTGTTTGGGGGATGGGGGTTTGTATACTGTTTGTTTTTCTTTTGTAGGAAAAGAGCTGTTATCTTTAAGGCAATGCACTACAAAAGGCCCTTTTAAGGGCACTTGGTAGTTTATTATAGATTAGGGTTTTTTATTTTGGGGTGCGTTTTTTATTTTTTTTAAAAGGGTTTTAGAATAGGAACAATTTTTATTATTTTGGATAATTTCTTTTGTTTGTTGTAATGGTAGATTTTTTATATTTTTTTAATTTTAGTGTTTGTTATTTTTTGTAATGGTAGTTTTTTTTTATTTTTTTGCAATGTTAGGTTTTAGTGTAAAGCAGCTTAGGTTATTTTGCAGGTTAGTTTATATTTATTTTAACTAGGTAATTCGTAAATAGTTAATAACTATTTACTAACTAGTCTACCTAGTTAAATTTAATACAAACTTACCTGTGAAATAAAAATAAAACCTAAGCTAGCTACAATATAACTATAAGTTATATTGTAGCTAGCTTAGGTTTTATTTCACAGGTAAGTTTGTATTTAGTTTAAATAGGTATTATTTAGTTAATAATTGTAACTTTAATTTAGCTCTATTTTAATTATGCTAAAGTTAGGGGGTGTTAGGTTTAGGGTTACGGTTAGGGTTACCTTAGGGTTAGGTTTAGGGGCTAATAGCTTAATTTAGGTTGTTGCGATGTGGGGGGCTGGCAGTTTAGGGGTTAATATGTTTATTTAGTTGTAGTGATGTGGGAGGCCAGAGGTTTAAGGGTTAATAACTTTATTTAGTGGCGGCGATGATGGGGAGTTGCCGAATAGGGGTTAATAGATTTATCATAGTGTAGGCGATGTTGGGGTGCAAGGGAATAGGGGTTTATATCTTTAGTATAGTGGCAGCACTATCGGGAGCGGCATATTAGGGGTTAATAAATTTATTTTGATGGTGCCGATATCGGGAGCAGCAGATTAGGGGTTAATAACATTATGTAGGTGTCGGTGATGTCAGTGGGGGGCAGATAAGGGGTGTTTAGACGTGGAGTTTATGTCAGGGCATAATAGATATCAATGGTTACAGAGCTTTTCATTCCGCGATCGCAGGTGTTTTTTTCTAACCCATTCTCCCCATCGATGTCTATGCATGCGCAAGCACGTCAAAGCAGCGTTTGTATTTTGTGCGGTATGGAGCTCAGCGCAACCATATCGCACGCACAAGCCAGCTGTTTAAAACTTGTAATGGCTGTGCTATAGAGGGTGAAATAATGCAACTTTTGTTGCGCTCGTTAAATTCCCTATAGCGTGCATAACTCATAATCTACCTGTTTATTAGGTACACCTTGCTAGTACCGGGTTGGACCCCCTTTTGACTTCAGAACTGCCTTTGTGGCATAGATTCAACAAGGTGTTAGAAACATTCCTTAGACATTTTGGTCCATATTGACATGATAGCATCACGCAATTGCTGCAGATTTGCCGGCTGCACATCCATGAAGCAAATCTCCCAAAGGTGCTCTAATGAATTGAGATCTGGTGACTATGGAGGCCATTGGAGTACAGTCATGGTCAAGAAACCAGTTTGAGAGGATTTGAGCTTTGTGACATGGTGCATTATCCTGCTGGAAGCAGCCATCAGAAGATCGGTACACTGTAGTCATAAAAGGATGGACCTGGTCAGTAACAATACTCAGGTAGGCCGTGGCATTTAAAGGATGCTCAATTGGTACTAGGGGGTCCAAAGGGTGCCAAGAAAATATCTCCCACACCATTACACCACCACCACTAGCCTGAACCGTTGATACAACGCAGGATGGATCCATGCTTTTATTTTTTACGCCAAATTCTGACCTTACCATCTGAATGTCGCAGCTGAAATCAAGACTCATCAGACCTGGTAAAAAATTTCCAATGTTCTATTGTCCAAGTTTGGGGAGTCTGTGCAAACTGTAGCCTCAGTTTCCTGTTTTTAGCTGACAGGAGTGGCACACAATGTGGTCTTCTGCTGCTGTAGCCCAACTGTTTCAAGGTTCGACATGTTGTGCGGTCAGAGATGGTATTCTGCATACCTTGGTTGTAACAAGTGGTTATTTGAGTTACTGTTGCCTTTCTATCATCTCAAACCAGTCTGCCCATTCTCCTCTCCTACTGCCGCTCACTGGGAATTTTCTCTTTTTTGACCATTCTTTGTAAACCCTAGAGATGGTTGTGCATGATAATCCCTGTACATCAACAGTTTTTGAAATACTCAGACCATCCCATTTGGCACCAACAACCATGCCACGTTCAAAGTCACTTAAATCTCCTTTCTTCCTCATTCTGATGCTCGGTTTGAACTTCAGCAAGTAGTCTTCACCTTGTCTTGATGCCTAAATGCATTGAGTTGCTGCCATTTGATTGTCTAATTAGCAATTTGTGTTACCAAGCAAAGGTGTGTACCTAATAAAGTGGCCAGTGAGTGTATATATATAGTATATATATATATATATATATATACATATAGTATATATATATATATATATATATATA
Source organism: Bombina bombina (assembly GCF_027579735.1). Classification (NCBI taxonomy): domain Eukaryota; kingdom Metazoa; phylum Chordata; class Amphibia; order Anura; family Bombinatoridae; genus Bombina; species Bombina bombina. The sequence continues at coordinate 132,510,885 of NC_069500.1, forward strand.
TATATATATATTAATATAAATATAAATATATGTGTATAGCTATGTATTTTACATGAAAAGTATCAGATAAATATAGAGAAATATACTGTATGTTTATTAATAAAAAGTACATTATTTTCAAGCCAGAGTTTGGCAGCGAGTGTGAATGGCCGTGGTATTAAACGGCTCCGGAGCTGAAGGCCCTGCAAATGCGGAATTCTTAGCCAAGGAGAGTGGAAAACAAGAGTACACTCTGCAGAACTTACCCGTTTCAACACGGGTTACCGCTCTACTTGCACAGGGATTCTAAGGGAAAATAAAGGCTAAATGAAAATCTTCAGCTTTTAAAAAATGTCAGCTGCTATCTTGGATCGTCTCAACACTGCATAAAAAACTCAGGCAAGTGACTCACAAAGATGGTGCTTTCTCTACCAAAATGCAGAAGTTACATTTTTCTCTCTTTTCTATTATGATGCAGCAATCTATCCTGCATTCTCCTGATTAGGCATACAGGAATAAACATCTATGATAATACTAAAACCTTCTACATGGGCTCACTGAATCTTAAACTCACAAGAATCAACTAGTAAAATAGTACAGCAGTACAGCTCCCAGACTCTTCACATGATATCTTTAATCAGCATCAACCCTGACTTAGCTTACTCACATATTAGTATATCTGATCTGCGAAACTGATGACTTGCTGCCCCTAATACTCTTACTCATAATATCTCAGTGTAGGAGACTGGAACTACCAACCTATTGCACAAAAATGTCCATATCGGCACGCAAAGCAGGGAAAAAAGAAAAAAGTCAGAAATCCTTGGCAAAAACAGCAACACTTGTCAATAACTATTTTAAACCTCTTGAACACATGATTCAACTCACAAGAACCTCATATTCCATAGGAAATCTCATCTCCACAGCCTGCCCAGTAGCCCCTGTTAACAGGCCACACAACATATCTTACTAAAGCTGATATTACAGGATTACCTTCCATGTCCTATATGGACAAAATGATGTAAAAAATCACACAGTGCATAAAAGATGAAGTGGCTACTATAAGAACAGATCTAAATGAGCTGGGTTTTCAAGTGGAAACTTAAAGTGATTGTCAATTTTCCTTATTTTGAACACATATTCCTGTCTTCAATCATGCTATTAACCTAACTGCCACAAAACATTTTAAATAAAATTATTAGTATGTTGTTTATTTCTTTGTCGAAATATCGACGATTCACTGCACCTGCTCCTCCCACAGTTTACTTCCTTGTTTTGAGCCATCTCACGTATACAGCGGTCCCACCCGCTGTCTACGTCTCGTCAATGCGCGCTCCCGTTTTCATTTCACATTGAGCATGCGCTGTCAATCAACCATAGTATTCATTGGATCAATACATTCAATGAATACTATCATTGAGAAGGGAAGGAAACGATCTGCTATCCCATCCCGTTATACTGCCCATTAAAAATACTATACACATCGATTGTAAGTTTTTCTTGAAACAAAACTATTTATTTCCATTATGTTTTGCCTGCTATCAAATATATGTATGAATATATATATAAGGTATGATGTAAAGAAATCAATTACTTCCATTACTTACGATATTGTGATTTAGTGTCAAGAATACTAATAACAATTTATTAAGGGGAAATTCAAGCAGTATCGGTTTTCACAATAAGCACTCAGTATAGAATGCGGAGCCCTGTTACTGATGTACTTACCGAGCGGTACAGTAAATCAGAAATGACAGGGCTCCGTAAAGTAAAACTACTGCGCATGCGCAAAATGTGCACGAGCGTAAAAAGCAATCGTCAGTCAACACGATAAGAACGCAGGCGCAGAGAGGAGTTGTTGCGTCAGCGTAAGGGGGTGGGTCCCCCTGGGGTTAGAGACTTGATTGGTTTGTAAGAAGTCAATCAAAGTGACAATAAGTAGGCGCGCGTGCTGGGTGGAGGATCAAGATAATGGGAGACAAGGTAAAAATAAAGAAATAAAGCTATGTAAGAAATAGAATGAAAAACAATGAATTAAACTACTATTTATTTTTCATACACGTTAAGGGTAACATTAGTAACGATGCACACTTTACATTCACTTTAAGAAGATGAACGGGAAGCCTTTGCCACAGATATTGAATAAGCTACACAATATATAACTTCTCACAATGCCTCTATAGAAGATCTAAGAAAACAGTCTAGAAAACTGGAGCAGAAGGAACAATCTCCATATCAGGAGAATACCAAAAAATATTGCTCCTGGAAATATACACAGAAATGTTAACACAGACACAGAGACTAACAGAAATACACACTAACACATACACACAGACACCAACTCAAATATAGAGAGATGCTAACAAACATAGACACACAAGCTAACACATGCACAGACTGACACACACATAGAAACACTAACGCAAACACACAGAAACACTAACACACAGTAGACACTAAAATAGATACAAACTAACATGCACAGACACACAGCAAAACTAACACAGGCACTAACACATACACACTAACACAAATGCACACTATCACACACACAGAGACACTAGCACAGACACACAATAACGTATACACAGACACACAGAGGCACTAACACAGTCTCTAACACATGCATGCAGACAGAGATATGCACTCACACACAAAGATATGCATTCAGACACACAGATATGCACCCACACACACAAATATGCACTCACACACAGATATGCACTCATACACACAAATATGCACTCACACACACAGATATGCACTCGCACAGTTACTCTTCCTTTCTCTCATACATACATTCCAAATCAACTATTTGTTGTAGATCTAAGTGAGTGGAGTTTTAAAAAAAAATGTTTTTAAATACAGATTTGAATGTTATACATTCAGCACTCACAGGATTTTTTATACTGTGGGATCCACCCCTGATGCACACTACATATCAAATCTGGACCACAGATCCAAATCTAATTCACATGGGGAACCAGAAATCAAATGCAGCATTTCATTTGACATAAACTTCTTTACAAAAATGGCTGCACAAACGGCTTTGTATTCACTTACGTATTTTTACATCACTGAGTCCTGTGGTTTAGTGATCTCTGCACTAGAGCTTCTTCCTTGTGGGCCACTCTAGATTCCCACTCCAAACAGCTCTCATACTTCCCACCCTAAATAGTGTAGCACATATTAAGTAGCGCTAAACTCGCTAAACTCGCTTAAAAAAAAAAAAAGAGCAAATTTTGAGTGCACATAAAAAAGACTTGGGTGCTGGGTAGGGATGGACGAATGTGCTGATAGTTTAATTTGTTTGGTAGAATGAGTAGTCCCGTGGACATTCATTTTGAAAAATCAAATGTTGATAAGAATGAAAATCCATTCAAATTTAGTAATCAAAATGTTGTTTACAATTTTCAAATGTTACTTTTGTTTCTTGAATGTTCATAATTAGATTGAATATCCACATTTAAAATTTAAAATGTAACATTTGATTCAACAAATACTATTCAATTGTTAAATAGTTCATGTGGTAGTTAATTTAGTAAATTGATACATAATAGATACAAGCATATCAATTTGAATGTTTCTATTTTGAATATTGCATAATTCTAATATTACATTTAGAAATACTATTACAAATTTACTAATTCAAATGTTTTGAATTCTAATATTACATAAATTCAAATATTTTTTTTTACCTTTTAAAAGAAAGCATTAGAAATACTATTAAACTAATGTTATAATGTTGTACAAACATTTTAATTTTGAAACGAACAAACAATTGTGTTAAAATTTGTTTCATTTTTTGAATGTTGCAAAACATTCACCCATCCTTAGTGCTTAGTTGAAAACAGGTTTGCATGCACACATCTTATAGAGAACTATGCCCAGGTCCCAGCATGCTATGGAAAAGATTCAGTATTAGCGCTGCTCTGGGGACCAGACCCTCTGTAATAGCACGCTCTCTGCTACAATTTTTAAAACAAACCAGACTAGATGGAAGTGGAAAAAATAATTGGGGTTAAAAAGGGAACTGTGTCATCCCAGCATGGGGCCTGGTTTCCCCTGAATCACCGGGCCCCTACAGAACTCATCCCTTTCACCCCACTGTTGGCGGCCCTGATTTTTGTGTCAAACTTAAATTGGTTGATTTACGTAATATATTTAAAAAATGTAAGCTATTAATAAAAAAAAAAAACCTTAGCATCTAATTGTATGTTATTCAATATAACTTAATAGCCACAGGAACAAATAATACTGTAAAAAAGATCTAAATCAAATATTACATATTCAATATACTTTGACATTTTTTATTTAGGGAATGTCTTTCTTTACACCGAGTACTTATGTCAAGATAAAGAAAGGTTCAGACCATTACATTTTTATTGTTCAGGCTTACTGATGAATGTAACTGAGCCAAACATTTCTTTAACTATAGATTAATGAAGCATGTCTAGTTTCTTTAGAATGGAATTAAACCTCTGACCTGCTGATCATACCTGCTAATCCACTTGCACCTTTTTCTTAAAATCCTATGCTCTATGTGTGAAAGGAGCAATCAGATGAAAATGAGAACTCTCTATACTAAACTAATGCAATTTATTGATTAACATGCCTAATTATCTAATGTTCTGTAAAATGAATGATGTACCTTTATATAAGTTTAATGTAAATAAAAAACGTTTTGCTAAACAATAGATAGTTAATAGAACTGAAAAGTAATTAATATTTTTTTTTTTAAAGTACATAATGTTAATTGGTTATTTTAAAATACTTCCATTGTAAACTCAAATAATACAAATACTCAGATTTTGTTTTTTTATCATTAACATTATATTTATTACTATTATTTCTCTAACAAAACTAGAAAATACTTATCACAATAAGAAAAATAGAATTTTATTCATAATACATTGTTTGCGCATACACATTTCAGAGAAGACAGTGGGATTTTTACTATTATAAATTTCAAATATTTGTTAATGATTTATGTTTATTTTGAGTGTATAGTGTATTAACAAAAAAAAAACGTTAAAAATCAATAATAAAAAATAAGCTTTCTAGAAATTAATGGAAGAGAATTGTTTTACAAAACACAATAGAGACAAACAGAGACTATATCCAAAAATTATCAAAATTCTTAAAATAATTTTTTGTAATATCCCCATTCATTGGGCTTAAAAAATTGTATTACATCAAAGCAGAACTAAAATGTTTGGTTTTTGCTGCAGCCAATATCGATTTTTTATTTTGAATTTAGAATAAAATATCTTCGGTTATTTTAAAAATGCTAAACAACAATTATGAAACAATTTAACAAATAAATATGCTAATATATGAATATTTTAGCTACAGTATATATAATATTTACAGCATGTTGTTGTTTAGTGCAAAAAATGTTTTAAATTTTAAAATATTTTAAACAAACAGTCAACATAAGATTTTAAAAGTCATAAAAACACTCAAATAATAAAAACAGTATTTTCCCTCAGAATAGTTACCATAGTTTTTTTTTTTTTTTTAAATCATTTTACATCTAATTGTATGCAAACACTTTTTTTGTGGTACAACAGGTGATTTTGTATTGTCATCACTTCTGCACCATGTTTCTACCAACAAGGAACATCACAGTATCTCTTCTTTCAGTGTTACTGTAGCATAAAAAAAGATAAAAAGAGTGTCATGTATGCTTCTTATGAAGGTAATAAGCCATTGCAAGACCAACTTCACACTTTGCTCGTCTGTCAAGGATATTTCTTGTTCACAACAAAAAACCTAATGTTTTGGAAGGCAGTCTCCAGTCCACTTAGCAAGTGAGGAGGCATGGGTGGAATGCCAGGTATGTCTATAGAGCAAAGCAATGCAGGGCAAGCTGACGCCAGGGAGAGAATAGGCAGGTACCTATTGAGTTACAGGATTTCTACAAATCTAATCCACTGTGTAACGTGAGACTTATTAAAGAGTCAGCTTCTGCCAGACCTGCAAAACTCTAAAGATCTGAGAAACCTTGAAGAATGATCCTTTTTTAACTCATAAAAAGCCATGACTTAGCTAATCAAATTTAATAATTAGTACATTTTATTTCCTACAATGCAATTTAACAAGTAAATTACATTAAGTGATTGTTCATCATATCAAATCTGGGAGGGAATAATTAGTACAATCTGTTCTCATTGTATTTTTATGTATAACAAAGCCCTTGGTGACATACTTATAATGAATAATGACATCTGAATATAATATTTGCTGCATAAATATTGTCAATTTGTTCAATGTAATGATTGTTTCACACATTAAATCATTTAGTAAGACCATAATCAGGAAAAAAATGTATGTGTAATCTACAAAATAATACATGGAAATGTCCATGGTACTGAGCATCAATGGGGGAACATAATACATAAAACATACACAATAATACAATGCATAGACAATGCATATACAATTTCATATTAAAAATAGCTTTAAACATCTGTATTTACTGATACAAGTCAGAAGGGGGAAAAACTCTGTTTTGAGTAGCGTACAATAACAATTCTAAATGTATTTATTTAAAGTCTTCTGTTCAGAAAAAAAAATATGAATTTTCAACTATCATGTATATAAAAGATATATTATTTAGCACAATTAATATTATATTAATTATAGATATGTTTATACTGCCCCAATTCTTAATATTATGAACTTTTTTTAATTGAATTTTTTAATATAAAAATATGAAGAAAGAAAATATGATATTCTGTTAGATAATTACCATCAAAAGCACCATAATTAAATAGCTGTGTAGGTATAATGCAGTCTGTTGTGGGTGGTAGATATTTGATGATAAGTTAGGCTGGTTTTGATATGACTAACAAAATCAGCCTATGCCTTTAACTCTTTATGTTAGTAAGTCAAATAACTCACATTGAATAGGGATCTCTTAAAAATACAAATTAAAGACACTATATAATTATCATAAACTGCATTGGCCATTGACAGAAATTTTGGAAGGAATTGGAAAGATGTGGATTAATATGCGGATTTAGTTATGGTTGGTTTGGAATTATTTTCAAGCAAAAAACCACAACAGACTTTCTAAAGACATTGACCTCAAGTCTCCTGTTTCATGAGTTGTTTTTGCTCCATTAGGTATATCAATCAGTGAAAGCTGTATTTTTTTACTTCTATCTTTCATCAATCAGTACATCTTTCCAAGGAAGTTAAACGGTTTGTAGACTGACCTTCATTCTTTCTTTATATTTCTACAATGGAATTATCATATCCTTGGTCAGAAAAATAAAATATGTAAAAGACAAACACATCATAAGATACTGTAATATAAAACACAAGATTGTAATAAATAAAATGAAAGCTAGTGATTAGTATAAGAAAAAAATATCTTCAAACATCAAAGCCCAAATTATTTCAGTATCAAGAATATGCGAATAAGCTCAGATATGTATTATAACTTAGATAACAGAGTTTCTGCAAAGTTAAGCAGCTTTTAAAATATTCTCTGTAATATTTATAACCATAGTTAATGCTATCTCTGTCTTGAGATAAACCAGGTTTTTCAGATTTATTACTGTTTTAATTTTTTTAACTAGGATTTGTACATTGTTTTCATGGGGGCAAGCATTCATTTATTCCAGTTCTTGACAATTTATCAGTGTTAGGTAATTTTGTAGTAACAACATTTAAAAAGATTGTAAATTAGAGTCAATATATCTAAGATGTTACATAATTACTTATAAATATATATAAAAGCAGTCCCAGTTGGAAAGCACTCACTGGATTTTTAAAATATACTTAATTTATTTGTATGTTTATTCGTACGTTTTCGGGGTCTCCCCCGTCCTCAGATACATAAAACAAACAAGTGTTACTTACCACCCTTAAATATATCCTAATCCCAGTGTCTACAGCTCTGCCTGATCGTGTGCAGTGCAGCGGCGTCCAACCCATGGTACTGCACATGCACGAGTGGAGTTACGGATGCCCACATAATCCAACTGAAAAAAAACACCCTGGTCACAGTTGAAAGTTAAAGTGTGCTGGGTTCAACTGGGACTTTTGTGTATATATATATATATATATATATATATATATATACACACATATATATACCGCGCCAGATTACAAGATTACAAGTAGATTGCTAAATATCGCTTTCAAGAAAGCATTATTAGCTCTTCACTGTGTAATACCAGTGCACGCTAATGCGTGCTGGTATTAAAAGTTCACAGAATTGGAAACTCAAGCTCACATTTACATTGCTGGGAATCATTGCTCTCATGAGAGTACGCTTCTATAGGCTACGATGTGTGCTGTTTTCAGTGCCGTTTTTCTAACACCCCACTCCCACAAACTTTAGCCCCAAAATACTGCTTAGTGCAGTTATTTTATTAAAAAATAAAGATGCTGGTATCTTTATTTTTTAGTAATATACACTAGACTGTATTTTGGGGCCATTTGGGACATATTTATAAAATTAACCAGAGATCTGATCATTACTTAAAGCTGTTAAAATGCCAATAATTATCAAACGGTAGGTAGTGGTCAACCACATTATTAGAAAAGTCAGCTACACTTACTTTTGTGACAGCACTTACCAGAAACATTTATATGTCTTTATATTTTAGGTTTTAATTTTTGATTAACAGTTCAAACCCTCCCCTTCCTACCTTACTGAGGATGCCACAGCAGTCTGTAATTTTCAATATTTACACCATTGCAACATGCTACAAACTGTTCATTTATAAATAAAGGAGCTATTTTTTGTCAACCTCCAATTGGCCACATATTTAAGTTTTTTTTTCATTGGTGTGTTCCACATAGTTAAACCCAGAAAATTTTACTTACTAAAGGACAGATTTAATTGCCTCTAAACAAGTTTGCAGATGTTTTACATTGTAGTACTTTATTGCTTATATGTAAGGTGTATTTAAAAAAAAAATAGAGAAACAACAAGAGCATTGAGTGAATTAAGCATATAAAAGGCCCCATGATCTAAAGCTCTCCACTCTGGTGAGATTATCTAAGAATTCTCGTTAGTAATGGGAGTTCCCTCAAGAATTTCAGGGAACTCCCATTACTAAAATTATGGTTTAATTTGCATCATTTTATGAGAAGGATGTTAGCAACAGATTCAAACATATGTTATGCAACTAAGTGACTTACAGTACAAGTGGATTCTGATATTTGTATTGGCACTATGTAAAGTACCTTTATGAATGGTGTAATTTCCATTGCAGTATACTAGAAAAATAATATACAATGACTTGTTTTGAATGTTGTTAAGTAAATTATAAATTTTTTAGCATAATGTACATTTAGAACAAATATAATATACCCAATAGTCTGAAAATACATTTTTGTATGATTTTATGTAATAAAGCTGTATCGAGACATGAAAATGAGCCTCCAACGTATATATATATATTCAAGTAGTATGAGATCAACAGAATTAAAACAGAAATCAACAACATGCTTTCATCAATGAACCACTTTCCTAAGGAGAGGACTAGCTAGGCAACCAAATATAACAAATAATATCAAGCAGCCCAACAAATATTCAGTATAGATTTTTAAAGATACCATCCCAGGAAAAAAAATATAAAATATCTACCATAAAAATATTAGTTCTTTTTAAAACTAAACAAAAATCTGACTTCAAAGATAGTTGATAAGACTAATTTTACATTTTTATGTAACCCTGTCAAACTTAGAGTAGTCAAATATAATAATAAAAATAAATACAATTTTAACATCCTCAAAATTCTATATTTATACAAAATGATAGCTACTTTAGACTAACCTAGTGCTCCAATTTATTTTGATAACTAAAAAAAATTGTATTTGTCCAGAGAAACTAGGATTTTTAAGCCTTGATACAAATAATAACACAAATTGCATCTGGTGATTGTTACCATTGAATCAGTATTACTATGATGATCATTTGACAGCTAAGAGAACATGAATATCCTCAACTGTGAAAAAAACAATTTACAAATTTCAGACCAATCAAAATTGGACCAATACAATGATCCGGAAACTGGGCAGACACAAGACCACTCATTTGAAAGAGGAGGATAGCTTCTTTCAAATAAGGGTCTTGTATTTCTTTTTAAATTGCTGTGAATGCGAGAGGGTCTGCCCCATTTGCATGATCTTTTTACTTAAGCCCCCTGAACATGAGAATGCTAATTTAACAGGGAAGCATTCTTTCAAAAGATGAGTCACTTGTCCACTTTCTTTTCATACAAAAAACCCTGTTAATAATAAAAAAGCAAAAAAAAAAAAAAAAAAAAAGTTTAAATGTTCATTGTTGTTGGGTCAAAATTTGTAAAAGCTGTTTGGGGTTAAGGTTAAAGTTAGAGCTATGTTTAATGTTAATGTTGGGGTTTGAGTTATGGTTAGGCACAGGATTCATGCAAATTTGTTTAGAACTAATTGTTTGTCATAGAAAAAAAAAATCTCTTTAATTTCATCAATTTTCTTTCATGGGGTTGTTACTATTTAATATGCTAAGAGGAGCAGCTGGGCAGCAGCTTAAACTTAAAGTGATAGGGACATGGAACAGAACATTTTTCTTTTGTGATAGAAAATACAATTTTAAAAATCTTTCCAATTTACTTGTAATATCAGCTTTGCTTAGTTCTCTTTGTATTCTTTGTTGAAGGAGCAGCAAATTATTACTGGGAACTAGCTGAACTAGCAAAACCTATTGGGTGAGCCAATTATAAGATGGATAAATAATAGTGTGTGGAAATAAAATAAATAGAAAGTAGCTTGACATAATTTGTTCCTAAAGACTCCTTGGTAAACTCAAGTTCATTCCCTAGTAACTATATAATGTTTCTGCCTTTAATTCTTACTGGGGTAAACGCTCTCCTCAGACTCAGATGTTGCTTTGCACATGGTTTAGTGAATGTAGACAGTATATTCTTTGCAATTTTTGTCTCACTTTTCATATTCCTTTTTTAGAAAAACTGGGATTAATAAATCCCTAATTTTCATGTTAAAAACATAAATTAGCCTATGAGATATGAAACAGGTAACATCTTTTATTATTATTATTATTATTATTATTATTATTCTTTATTCATAAAGCACCAACAGATTATGCAGCGCTGTCCATGGGTACAAAGATAAAAGTACAGTACAATACCATATAAAAGACCCCAGACAAAGTTTAACAAACAAATACAGGGGGAATTGAGGGCCCTGTTTCCGTGGGAATTTACAATCTAGATGGGTAGGAGAAACAGGAGGTGGGGACTGCAAAGGTGAAAATTATGTTAGTGTGGAGTTAGATAAGGGCAGCTATTAGGCAAGTGGAATTCATTTGTTACTGAATTGGAGATTGGCTTTCCTGACCAAAAAGGTTTTTAGGGAGCATTTAAAGGAGAAAGGTTAGGGGGAAAGTCTGACAGCTCGAGGAAGTGCATTCCAGATGGTTGGTGCTGCATGAGAGAAGTCCTGTAATTTAGCATGGGAGGAGGTGATGGTAGAAGATGCAAGGAACAGGTCATTGTTGGATCTTAGGGGGCGGGCTGGAGTATATTTATTGATGAGTGAGGACAGGTGGGCGGGCTGGGTTGGTAAGGGCTTTGTAGGTCAGGGTGAGAATTTTGAATTTAATTCTGATGTGAATGGGGAGCCAGTGAAGGGACTCTCAGAGAGGTGCAGCAGATTACAGAGTGTCGGGAGAGGTGGATTAGCCTAGCAAAGGCATTTAGGATGGATTGAAGAGGGGAGAGACAGGAGAGAGGGAGGCCATTAGTAGGTTATTACAGTAGTCAAGTCGGGAAATTACCAGGGAGTGGATTAGCTGTTTAGTAGTTTCAGCACTTAGGAACAGACAAATTTTGGAGATATTGCGTAGGTGCTTGCGACAGGATGAAGAGAGCAATTTGATGTGGGGTATGAAGGACAGATTGGAGTCAAGTGTAACTCCTAGGCAGCGGACTTGATGGGGGTGATGGGGAGATAGTGGTGTCACCAACAGTGATTAAAAAGTTTGAACCAGGGTAGAATTAGAGGGGGGGATTAGAGGCCATCCAAGAACAAATACCAGACAAACAGACACTGGTGTGAGAAAGGACAGAAGGAGAGAGTGTGGGGTGGATAGGTAGATCTGAGTATCATCAGCATAGAGGTAATAGTTGAAGCCATAGCTACTGATAAGTTTACCCCAGTGAGGAAGTACAAATAGAGAAGAGTAGAGGACCACAGAACAGAGCCTTGAGGTACTCCAACAGACAGAGCAATGGAGAAGAGGAATTACTAGCAAAGGACGACAGAAAAGGACCTATTAGAGAGATAAGAGTGGATCCAGGAGAAGCAGTGTCAGAGACCCCCAAGGGAGCTGAGAGTCCTTAAGAGAAGGGGAATGGCCAATGGTGTCAAAGGCAGCAGGACATGTCAAGTAAGATAAGTATTGAATAGTGGCCCATTGTTTTTGCAGAAAGAAGATTTTTAGTAACCTTGGTGAGGGCAGTCCTCAGTTGAGTGTTGAGGACGGAAGCAGATTGCAAGGGGTCAAGCAATGAGTTGGAGGACAAGAAGTGGGTTAGGTGATTAAAAACCTAGTTTTTCTAGGACTTTTGAAGCTAGCAGAAGATATGGGGAGGGTAGTTTGCAGGAGAATTGGGGTCGAGGGAGGGTTTTTTTGAGGGTGACATTTGCATGTTTAAAGGAAGATGGGAATGAACCGGTAGAAAAGGATAGGTTGAATATGTGAGCAAGAGCTGGAGTGAGGGTAGAAGACAGAGAAGGTATTAGATGTGAAGGGATAGCGTCAAGTGGGCAGGTAGTGAGGTGTGAGGAAGGACAATAGGGAACTCACTTCATTCTCAGTGGTTGGGGGCAAGGTGCTGAGAGTGGTGAAGAGGGTGGCTGGGGGTGGAGATGGAAGGTTGCAGTCTTGTGTTGGGAGATTACTTTGGATGGTAAGTGTTTGGTTCAAAAAGTAGTCTGCCAGGTCTTGAGCACTAAAGGCAGATGAAGGAGATGGTGCATGTGGATAGAGGAGAGAGTTGAAAATGGATAAGAGACATTTGGGGCTTGAGGAGTGAGTAGATATAAGAGAAGAGAAGTAGGTTTACTTGGCTAAGTGAAGGGCAGAGGAGTAAGAATAAACAATGAACTTATAGTGGAGGAAATTCTGGTTCAGAGCGGGATTTCCTCCAGACACGTTCAGCAGCACTGGAGCATTTTTGTAGGTAGTATATTTGCTGAGAGTTCCAGGGTTGGCGCTGATGACGGTGGGGTTTTGTGTATTTGGGGAGAAGCAAAAGTGCAGAGGAGAGGTATTGTTATAAGGGGGTTGTAGCAAGGTCAGGGCAGGATATCGTGGAAGTGTGGGGGAGGCGTTTTTGAATATGGTTGGAAAGTTGGAGAGGAACCACAGTGTGCAGATTTCTACAGGTGCGGGGCGAGGGGGAGAAGTAGGTTTTACCCTGTTATATTAAGATTAAAGGCGAGGAGATGGTGATCTGAGATGACAAATGGTGGTCTGAGATGAGAAATGGATGACAGGGTGACTTCAGAGAGAGAGCAAGTGGTAGGAGAATACCAGAATCAATAGAGTGTCCATAATAGTTAGTAGGGAATAGGATGGATTGTGAGAGACCGAAGGAGTATGTGAGTGAGAGAAACTTAGAGGCAGCAGGGGCAGGTGGGTTATCAATGGGGATGTTGAAGTCCCCTAGGATTAGAGCAGGTGTATTTGTAGAGAGAAAGTGAGAAAGCCAGGAAGCAAAGTTATCAAGGAATTGGGGAGGTTGGTCCAGGGGGGCGATAGATAACTGCCACCCTGAGGGAGAGGGGGAGAAACAGGTGGATGCAGTGAACTTCAAAGGAAGGAAAAGGAGAGAGATGGATGAAGATGCAGGTGCTGATAGGAGCAGGAGGAGTAAGATACCAACACCACCACCATGTTTCTTACCTGGCCTTGGTGTGTGGCTAAAGTGGAGACCATCGTGCAGAGAGCAGCAATGGAAGCAGTGTCAGAAGATGATAACCAGGTTCAGTAATTGCTAGAAGATTGTATGTTTGTTACAGACAGAGCGTGCATTCCAAAGAGCACAAGAAAAAGAGAGGGGATAAGCGATGTGGGTTAATAGAGATGAGATTGTTAGGATTGAGTGACCTAGAGTTTTTGCAGTGGGGTACTGAGTGAGAGTGTAAAAGTGTGGTGATTGCTGCAGGCCAGGGTTAGGAGAGACGTCACCAGCAACAAGCAGTAGTACGAGTGTGAGTGACAGAAGGTAAGAGTGAGACTTGTAGGTGTGGGTATGATTAGACACAGGAGAGTTAGATGGGGAAAGTATGTCTAAGGAGACAGAGTAGTTCATGAGAGGGACAGCATAGGGGATGAGAGAAGGGAGGGTGAGATATGGATAGTGTGAGGTTATTGTTGCTACAGGGAGTGCAGTTAGTTGTAGGAAAAGGGCCAGACAGAAAAAGCAGAAAACACATGGAGAGCATTGCACAGGTGTATTCTTAACTCGCCACTTGTAACACAGGCCACTTGGAAGCACAGGGCACACATAGCCAAGGCTCAGATAGCCTTTGCTCAGCTGAATGTAGCAGTGAGATTTGAGTTAGAATGATTTAACTCAAGGCAGCTGTGTACAAATACACTAGTTAGGAGGACTGGAGTACGCACACTTGCAAATTAGACTTTTGGGGGGGGGGGGAGACAAATGGCTGGGGGAAGCACACAGATAGTGTATAAAGGAAACTGACAGTGGTGCCTGGCTGGGTGAAGACGGTTCAAGGTAGGGTGATCTTCAATGGGGTAATGTTAGTTTTTTTTAAGAGGGGATTGGGTGGGTTTTGTAGTAGGGGTGTGTGGGTGGTGGGTTGGTAATGTTGGGGGGGTATTGTATTTCTTTTTTTTACAGGTAAAAGAGCTGATTACTTTGGGGCAATGCCCTGCAAAAAGCCCTTTTAAGGGCTGGTAAAAGAGCTTATTACTTTGGGGCAATGCCCCGCAACAAAAGGCCCTTCTAAGGGCTATTTGTTAGTGTAGGGTAGGGAATTTTATTATTTTGGGGGGCTTTTTATTTTATTAGGGGGATTAGATTAGGTGTAATTAGTTTAAAATATTGTAATTTCTTTTTTATTTTCTATAATTTAGTGTTTTTTTTCGTAATTTAGTTTATTTAATTTAATTGTATTTAATTGTAGGTAGTTTAGGTAATTAATTTAATTATAGAGTAGTGTTAGGTGTAATTGTAAATTAGGTTAAGGTTTATTTTACAGGTACTTTTGTATTTATTTTAGCTAGGTAGTTATTAAATAGTTAATAACTATTTAATAACTATTGTACCTAGATAAATAAATACAAAGTTGCCTGTAAAATAAAAATATATCCTAAAATAGCTACAATGTAACTATTAGTTATATTGTAGCTATATTAGGGTTTATTTTATAGGTAAGTATTTAGTTTTAAATAGGAATAATTTATTTAATTATAGTAATTTTATTTAGATTTTTTAAAAATAGATTTAAGTTAGGGGGTGTTAGGGTTAGGGTTAGACTTAGGTTTAGGGGTTAATACATTTAATATAGTAGCGGCGATGTTGGAGGCAGCAGATTAGGGGTTAATAATTGTAGTTAGGTGGCGGCGACGTTGGGGGCAGCAGATTAGCGGTTAATAAATATAATGTAGGTGTTGGCGATGTTAGGGCAGCAGATTAAGGGTTCATAGGTATAATGTAGGTGGCGGCGATGTCTGGTCGGCAGATTAGGGGTTACATTTTTTTTATTATAGTGTTTGCGATGTGGGGGGGCCTCGGTTTAGGGGTTAATAGGTAGTTTATGGGTATTAATGTACTTTGTAGCACTTTAGTTAAGAGCTTTATGTTCCGGCGTTAGCCCATAAAACTCTTAAATACTGACTTTTATATGCGGTAGGAGTCTTAGAGGTAGACGCTGTACCGCTCACTTCTTCCAAGACTGTAATACCAGCGTTAGGAAAATCCCATTAAAAAGATAGGATACGCAATTGATGTAAGGGGATTTGCGGTATGGAAAAGTTGCGGAAGAAAAGTGAGCGGTACACCTGTACCTGCCAAACTTGTAATACCAGCGGGCGTTAAAAAGCAGTGTTAGGACCCCTTAACGCTGCTTTTTATGGCTAACACCAAACTCGTAATCTAGCCGAGAGTTTACTAATCAATAGATTATTCCAACTGTGCTCCAGTTTGGATATCCTAAAAATCTGGCCTGTTAGGGAGGTCTGAGGACAGGTTTGAAAACCAGTAATCTTTACCTATATATATTTATCTATTTAAAAATACTTAGACCATATTCCCCTATGTGAAGAACACTGGAATGTGAAATATTTACAGTATATACGCAGTTAAACACTTTTGGCTAGATTACGAGTTTTGCATTATGGTGAAAAAGCAGCGTTATGGCTCTTTTTCACTACAACTGGTATTACGAGTCTTGTAGGTATATCTGTGCTGCACACATTTCTGGCCGTCACGCAACGTAACTACCGCAGCTTTCAAAATGTCCTTTTTCAATGGGACTTCCATAGCGCCGGTATTACGAGTTTGCTGTCCGGCCACAAAGTGAGCGGTACAGCCCATAACTACAAGATCCGTACCGTAAACTGAAAGTCAGTAGTTATGGCTTTTATGTTACAGGGCTGTACCGTAAAACTCATAACTAAAGTGTTACAAAGTACACTAACACCCATAAACTAACAATTAACCCCTAAATCGAGGCCCTCCCGCATCACAAACACTAAAATAAAATTATTAACCCCTAATCTGCTGACATCACCGCCACTATAATAAACATATTAACCCCTAAATCGCCGCATTACCGCATTGCAAACACTAGTTAAATATTATTAACCCCTAATCTGCTGTCCCTAACATCGCCGCAACCTACATTACTGTTATTAACCCCTAATCTGCTGCCCCCAAATTTGCCGCCACTATACTAAATCTAACCCTAAGTCTAACCCTAACAGCTACTAACTTTAACATAATTTAAAATATTCCAAATAAAAATTACAATTACTACCTAAATTATTCCTATTTAAAACTAAATAAATACTTACCTGTAAAATAAAACTTAAACTAGCTACAATATAACTAATAGTTATATTGTATCTAGCTTATATTTTATTTTTATTACACAGGCAAGTTTGTATTTATTTTAACTAGGTAGACTAGTTAGTAAATAGTTATTAACTATTTACTAGCTACCTAGTTAAAATAAATACAAATTTAACAGTAAAATAAAACCTAACATGTCTTACACTAACACCTAACCTTACACTACAATTAAATAAATGACATTAATTATATACAATTAACTAAATTACAAAAAAAAACAAACACTAAATTACACAAAATAAAAAAGAAATTATCAAAAATTTAAACTAATTATACCAAATCTAATAGCCCTATCAAAATAAAAAAGCCCCCCAAAATAATAAAACCCACTAGCCTAAACTAAACTGCCAATAGCCCTTAAAAGGACCTTTTGCAGGACATTGCCCCAAAGAAACCCCCCAAATAAAATCCTAAAAAAACCTAATCTCCCCATTGCCCTGAAAAGGGCATTTGGATGGGCATTGCCCTTAAAAGGGTATTTAGCTCTTTTTCAGCCCGAACGCTAATCTAAAAATAAAACACACTCAATAAAACCTTAGAAAAACCTAACACTAACCCCCGAAGATCCACTTACAGTTTTTGAAGAACGGACATCCATCCTCAACAAAGCCGGGAGAAGTTTTCATCCAAGCGACAAGAATCCTCAACAAAGCCAGGAGAAGTCTTCATCCAAGCAGCAAGAAGTGGTCCTCCAGGCGGACAGAAGTCTTCATCCAGACAGGATCTTCTATTTTCATCCTTCTAACGTGGAGCGACTCCATCTTCAAGACATCCGGCGCAGAGAATTCTCTTCATACGGTCCCTGCCGTACACTGAAGGTTCCTTTAAATGACATCATCCAAGATGGCGTCCCTTGAATTACGATTGGCTGATAGAATTCTATTACCCAATCGGAATTAAAGGTGAAAAAATCCTATTGGCTGATTGGATCAGCCAATAGGATTGAGCTTCAATCCTATTGGCTGATCCAATCAGCCAATAGGTTTGAGCTTGCATTCTATTGGCTGATTGGAACAGCCAATAGAATGCAAGCTCAATTCTATTGGCTGATTGGATCAGCCAATACAATCGAAGCTCAATCATATTGGCTGATTGCATCAGCCCATAGGATTTTTTTCCCCTTTAATTCCGATTGGCTGATAGAATTCTATCAGCCAATCGGAATTCAAGGGACACCATCTTGAATGACATCATTTAAAGGAACCTTCAGTGTACGGCTGGGACCGTATGAAGAGGATGCTCCGCACCGGATGTCTTGAAGATGGAGCAGCTCCGCGTCGGAAGGATGAAGATAGAAGATGCCGTCTGGATGAAGACTTCTGCCCGCCTGGAGGACCACTTCTTGCCGCTTGGAGACTTCTTGCCGCTTGGATGAAGACTTCTCCTGGCTTCGTTGAGGATGGATGTCCAGGGCAATGGGGAGTTTAGGTTTCTTGGGTGGTGGGTTTTACTGTTGGGGGGGTTGTTTGTATTTTTTTTCACAGGTAAAAGAGCTGATTTATTTGGGGCAATGTCCCCAAAAGGCCCTTTTAAGGGCTATTGGCTGTTTTGGCTAGTGGGTTTTTTATTTTGGGGGGGCTTTTTTATTATGATAGGGCTATTAGATTAGGTGTAATTAGTTTAAATATTTGATAATTTCTTTTTTATTTTGTGTAATTTAGTGTTTGTTTGTTTTTGTAATTTAGTTAATTGTATATAATTAATGTAATTTATTTAATTGTAGTGTAAGGTAAGGTGTTAGTGTAAGACAGGTTAGGTTTTTTTTTACAGGTAAATTTGTATTTATTTGAACTAAGTAGCTAGTAAATAGTTAATAACTATTTACTAATTAGTCTACCTAGTTAAAATAAATACAAACTTGCCTGTGAAATAAAAATAAAACATAAGCTAGCTACAATGTAACTATTAGTTATATTGTAGCAAGCTTAGGGTTTATTTTATAGGTAAGTATTTAGTTTTAAATAGGAATTATTTAGTAAATGATAGTAATTTTTATTTAGATTTATTTTAATTATATTAAAGTTAGTGGGTGCTAGGGTTAGACTTAGGGTTAGGTTTAGGGGTTAATAACTTTAGTATAGTGGTGGCGATGTTGGGTCAGCAGATTAGGGGTTAATAAGTGTAGGTAGGTAGTGACAACATTGGGGCAGCAGATTAGGGGTTAATAAGCGTAGTTAGGTAGCGACGACATTGGGGGCGGCAGATTAGGGATTAATAAGTGTAATGTAGGTGGTGGCGATGTTAGGGGCGGCAGATTAGGGGTTAATAAGTGTAGGTAGGTGGCGGTGATGTCGGAGGTGGCAGATTAGGGGTTCTTAAGTGTAATGTAGGTGTCGGCGATGTCGGGGGTGGCAGATTGGGGGTGTTTAGACTCGGGGTTTATGTTAGGGTATTAGGTGTAATCATACGTTTTCTTTCCCCATAGGAATCAATGGGGCTCCGTTACGGAGCTTTAAGCTCCTTTATTGCAGGTGTTAGGCTTTTTTTTAGCCGGCTCTCCCCATTGATGTCTATGGGGAAATCGAGCACGTAAAACCAGCTCAAAGCAGCGCTGGTATTTTAGTGTAGTATGGAGCTCAATGGAGCTCAACGCTGCAATATTGCCTGCTAACGCCAGGTTTTTGCAAACCTGTAATAGCAGCTCTATAGGGAGGTGAGCAGTGGAAACTTGCAAGTTAGCACCGAGCCGCTCATAATGCAAAACTCATAATCTAGCCGTTAATTGAATATGAATATTGCATAAATATTACTTTTCATGTTTTCAGCTACTTGACTGCAAAGGGCTCCAATACACGTATAAATGTCTATATATGTATACATATGTCTTTATGTGTTTATATGAATATATATATGACTGTAAAAACATATATACACATAAATAGGTACACACATATAATTAAATATAAATATATATATATATATATATATATATATATATACACACACACATCGTTAGACATGTATATGTGTGTTTCTCTATTTTAAAGCCCTTTGAATGCCTTTTTCTAACACTTGAGACCTCATATCTTATTTATGCTATATATTTTTTTTATAATTTTTATTAGGCAGTGTAATTATGAGTATAACTGTACATTTAAATGTATTTTTTATGTGTTTTGCGCAACTTTTTTGGTGAGTGTAACAATTAACCCTAGCTCTGAAGTTGCACTATCCTGACGTGCGTTAAGTTCAATTGCACTCAAGCTAACTCATTTACTTTTAAATTCTAATATGCGCGCAAGGAGCTGCGATGTACCTCTTATCACAACAGTTAGTGTGCCACTCGTAATCCAGCCCTAAATATATAAATGCATTTAAATCTGACATTTTCTAAGCAAAACTTGCATTGCTTTGCCCTTTAGTAGAGAGAAAATTAAAGTAAAATGTCCTTTTAAGTGCTTTTGAGGCAAAGCTACAAACTTGCACATGGGACAATACAACTCGCAAGCGGCTAGATTACGAGTTTTGCCTTATGGGTGAAAAAGCAGTGTTAAGGCTCTTTTTCACTACCACTGGTATTACGAGTCTTGCAGGTTTAGCTGCACCGCACACTTTTTTGGCCGTAAAGCAACGTAATTACTGCAGCTTTCAAAAAGTCCTTTTTCAATGGGACTTCCATATCGCCGGTATTACGAGTCTGCCTGGGAGGCCAAAACGTGAAAGCCAGTAGTTATGAGTTTTGCGCTACAAAGCATAAAACTCATAACTAAAGTGCTAAAAAGTACACTAACGCCCATAAACTACCTAATAAAACATTAAACCGAGGCCCTCCTGCATAGATTCGCAAACACTAAAATAAAATTATTAACCCCTAATCTGCCGCTACGGACATCGCCACCACTATAAAAAACATATTAACCCCTAAACCGCCGTACTCCCACATCTCAAACACTAGTTAGATATTATTAACCCCTAATCTGCTGTCCCTAATATCACTGCAACCTACATTACTGTTATTAACCCCTAATCTGCTGCCCCCAAAATCGCCGCCACTATACTAAATCTAACCCTAATCCTAACACCCACTAACTTTAATGTAATTAAAATAAATCTAAATAAAACCTACTATTAATAAATACATAATTCCTATTTAAAACTAAATACTTACCTGTAAAATATACCCTAATCTAGCTACAATATATCTAATAGTTACATTGTAGCTATCTTAGGTTTTATTTTTATTTCACAGCTAAATTTGTATTTATTTTAACTAGGTAGAATAGTTACTAAATAGTTATTAACTATTTACTAACTACCTAGCTAAAATAAATACAAATTTACCTGTAAAATACAACCTATCCTGTCTTACACTAACACCTAACCTTACACTACAATTAAATAAATTACCTAAATTAAATACAATTAACTAAATTACAAATATAAATAAAAAAGCCCCCCCCCCATAAAAAAACCCTAGCCTAAACTAAACTGCCAATAGCCCTTAAAAGGGCCTTTTAAGGGGCATTGCCCCAAAGAAACCAGCTCTTTTACCTGTAAAAAAAATACAAACAACCCCCCAACAGTAAAACCCACTACCCACACAACCAAACCCTCAAATAAAAACCTAAGCTCCCCATTGCCCTGGAAAGGGCATTTGGATGGGCATTGCCCTTAAAAGGGCATTTAGTTCTTTTTTAGTACCCAAACCCTAACCGAAAAATAAAGCCCACCAAATAAACCCTTAAAAAACCTAACACTAACCCCCGAAGATCCACTTACAGTTTTTGAAGACCCGACATCCATCCTCAATGAAGCCGGCAGAAGTCCTCAACAAAGTGGCAGAAGTCTTCATCCAACCAGGCAGAAGTCTTCATCCAGATGGCATCTTCTATCTTCATCCATCTGGCGCGGAGAGGGCCCATCTTCCAGATTGAAGGTTCCTTTAAATGACATCATCCAAAATGGCGTCCCTTGAATTCAGATTGGCTGATCAGCCATTCGGAACTAAAGGTGATCCAATCAGCCAATAGGATTGAGCTTGCATTCTTTTGGCTGTTCCAATCAGCCAATAGAATGCGAGCTCAATCCTATTGGCTGATTGCATCAGCCAATAGGATTGAAGCTCAATCCTATTGGCTGATTGCATCAGCCAATAGGATTTTGTCACCTTTAATTCAGATTGGCTGATAGAATTCTCTCAGCCAATCGGAATTCAAGGGACACCATCTTGGATGACGTCATTTAAAGGAACCTTCAGTATACGACGGACCGTATGAAGAGGATGCTCCGCGCCAGATGTCTTGAAGATGGACCCTCTCCGCACTGGATGGATGAAGATAGAAGATGCCGTCTAGATGAAGACTTCTACCCGGTTGGATGAAGACTTCTGCCGGCTTCATTGAGGAGTTCTGCCGGCTTCGTTGAGGATGGATGTCGGGTCTTCAAAAACTGTAAGTGGATCTTTGGGGGTTAGTGTTAGGTTTTTTAAGGGTTATTTGGTGGGCTTTATTTTTAGGTTAGGGTTTGGGTACTGAAAAATAATTAAATTCCCTTTTAAGGGCAATGCCCATCTAAATGTCCTTTTCAGGGCAATGGGGAGCTTAGTTTTTTTAGATAGGTTTTTATTTGGGGGGGGTTGGTTGTGTGGGTGGTGGGTTTTACTGTTAAGGGGTTGTTTATATTTTTTTTACAGGTAAAAGAGCTGATTTCTTTGGGGCAATGCCCCGCAAAAGGCCCTTTTAAGGGCTATTGGTAGTTTAGTTTAGGCTAGGGTTTTTTTTTATTTGGGGGGGCTTTTCTTTTTTTGATAGGGCTATTAGATTAGTTTTAATTAGTTTAAATATTTGATCATTTCTTTTTTTATTTTGTGTAATTTAGTGTGGTTTTTTTGTAATTTAGTTAATTGTATTTAATTTAGGTAATTTATTTAATTGTAGTGTAAGGTTAGGTTTTATTTTAAAGGTAAATTTGTATTTATTTTAGCTAGGTAGTTAGTAAATAGTTAACAACTATTTAGTAACTATTCTACCTAGTTAAAATAAATACAAACTTAGCTGTGATATAAAAATAAAACCTAAGCTAGCTACAATGTAACTATTAGTTATATTTTAGCTAGTTTAGGGTTTATTTTACAGGTAAGTATTTAGTTTTAAATAGGAATTATTTAGTTATTAAAAGGTTTTATTTAGATTTATTTTAATTGCATTTAAGTTAGTGGGTGTTAGGGTTAGACTTAGGTATAGGGGTTAATAACTTTAGTATAGTGGCGGTGACGTTGGGGGCGGAAGATTAGGGGTTAATAAATGTAGGTAGGTGGCGGCGATGTTAGGGGCAGCA
The DNA here is from genome assembly GCF_027579735.1 of Bombina bombina. Taxonomy (NCBI): domain Eukaryota; kingdom Metazoa; phylum Chordata; class Amphibia; order Anura; family Bombinatoridae; genus Bombina; species Bombina bombina. Next base: position 132,534,269 of record NC_069500.1, read on the forward strand.
GATTAGGGGTTAATAATTATAATGTAGGTGTTGGCGATGTTGGGGGCGGAAGATTAGGGGTTAATAAATGTAAGATTAGGGATGTTTAGACTCAGGGTTCATGTTAGGGTGTTAGGTGTAAACATAAATTGTGTTTCCCCATAGGAATCAATAGGGCTGCATTACGGAGCTTTACGCTGCTTTTCTGCAGGTGTTAGGCTTTTTTTCAGCCGGCTCTTCCCATTGATGTCTATGGGGAAATCGTGCACGAGTACCTAGAACCAGCTCATCGCAGCTTTAAGCTGCACTGGTATTGGAGTGTGGTATGGAGCTCAATTTTGCTTTACGCTCACTTCTTGCCTAATAACGTGGGGTTTGTAAACCTGTAATACCAGCACTGTAGGGAAGTGAGTGGTGACAATAACATGCAAGTTATTACCGCACCCCTCATAACTGCAAAACTCGCAATCTAGCCGTAGGTGTTTTAAGCAAAGATACAAACTTCTATGTGTTTTTTATGAAAAGATACACACATATAGCTTTATTTTCTGTTGGTCTACAACAGAGGTTTTCAAACTTTTCCTCAGGCCTCCCTAACAAGCCAGATTTTCAGGATATCTGAACTGGAGCACCAGTGAAATAATCATCTGATTAGTAAACATTCAGCTAGATTACGAGTTTGGTGTTATGAGTGAAAAAGCATTGTTATGCTTCATAACGCTGTTTTTTTCCCTAACGCCGCTATTACAAGTCTTGCAGTTATAGGTGTACCGCACACCTTTTTGGCCGTCATGCAACATCAGTACCGCACTTTTTAAAAAGTCCTTTTTCAATGGGACTTCCATAGTGCCGGTATTACGAGTTTGCCTGGGAGGTCAAAAAGTGAGCGTTACACTCTATAACCACAAGATTCGTACCGCCATCTAAAGTCAGTAGTTATGAGTTTTACGTAACAAGCTGTAGCATAAAACTCATAACTAAACTGTAACAAAGTACAGTTAACCCCTAAACCCAGGCCCTCCCACATCGCAAATACTAAAATAAAATTATTAACCCCTAATCTGCCACTCCGGACATCTCCGCCACTTAAAAAATGTATTAATCCCTATTCCGCCACTCCCCGACATTGTCGCCACTATAATAAACCTATTAACCCCTAAACCGTCGCTCTCCCGCATTGCAAACTCTATTTATATATTATTATCCCCTAATCTGCCGTCCGCCCACACCGCCACTATAATAAACATATTAACCCCTCAACCACCGCCCTCCCACATCACTACATAAATATATTGACCCCTAAACCGCTGTCCTCTAGCATCTCTACATAAATATATTAACCCCTAAACCTAACCCTAAACCTAAGTCTAACCCTAACGTAACCCTAACCCTAACACCCCCTAACTAAAATATAATTAAAATAAATCTAAATTAAAATTAAAATTATTACCTAAATAACCTATTTAAAACTAAACACATACTTACCTGTAAAATAAAACCCAAGCTAGCTACAAAAAAACTAATAGTTACATTGTAGCTAGCTTAGGTTTAATTTTTATTTCACAATTAAGTTTGTATTTATTTTAACTAGGTAGACTAGTTAATAAATAGTTATTAACTATTTACTAGCTACCTAGTTAAAATAAATACAAAGTTACCTGTAAAATAAAACCTAACATGCCTTACACTAAAAACTAACATTACAATAAAATAAAAAAATAAATAATCAAATACAATTATCTAAATTACAAAAAACAACACTGAGTTACACAAAATAAAAAACAAAATGATCCAAAATAAAAATTACTCCTAATCTAATAGCCCTATAAAAATAAAAAAGCCCCCCCAAAATAAAAAACCCTAGCCTACACTAAACTGCCAATAGCCCTTAAAAGGGCCTTTTGCGGGCATTGCCCCAAAGAAATAAGCTCTTTTACCTGTAAAAAAAAATACAAACAACCCCCCAACAGTAAAACCCACCACCCACACAACCAAACCCCCCAAATAAAAACCTATCTAAATAAACCTAAACTAACCATTGCCCTGAAAAGGGCATTTGGGTGGGCATTGCCCTTAAAAGGGCATTTAGCTCTTTAACATTGCCCAAAACCCTACTCTAAAAATAAAACCCACCCAATAAACCCTTAAAAAAACTAACAGTAACCCCTGATGATCCACTTACAGTTTTCGAAGACCGGACTTCTGCCCACTTGGATGAAGACTTCTGCCACCTGGATGAGGATGGATGTCTAGTCTTCGAAAACTGTAAGTGGATCATAAGTGTTAGATTTTTTTAAGGGTTTATTTTGTGGGTTTTATTTTTAGAGTAGTTTTTTGGCCAATGTAAAAGAGCTAAATGCCCTTTTAAGGACAATGCCCACCCAAATGCCCTTTTCAGGGCAATGGTTAGCTTAGGTTTATTTAGATAGAATTGTATTTGGGGGGTTTGGTTGTGTCGGTGGTGGGTTTTACTGTTGGGGGGTTGGTTGTATTTTTACAGGTAAAAGAGCTGATTTCTTTGGGGCAATGCCTCACAAAAAAAGCCCATTTAAGGGCTATTGGCAGTTTAGTGCAGTTTAGTGTAGTTCAGAGGGTGGAGGGAGAGGGAGGGGAGGACAGACAGGACAACAGCGACAAAATCGCCAATTCACCAGACGGGGCAGGCGAGGGAGCAAGTACCAGTAAACGATACCAATGTGATTAATTTGTCTGATTATATACTATCCAGAATGGAAATTAAAGTATTAAAGTTTGGGACTGGGTTTTATTCCATCACAGAAGTTCAATTTATTCAATAATTTGATTGATGTTAACAGATTGATTAGAGGGTTAACAGTACAAAAATTCTTCCACAACGAGAATGTGGAGAATTTGGATGCTAACACCACACATCACAGAACAGATATAAGATCAATCAGTGATTTTCATTTCAGTGAGGAATGTGATATGTTAAATCTAGAAGCATTATCACATGAAGGCATGACAATTGACAAAACACAAATTCAGACACCAAAATTCAAGACATCCTCTAGGTTTTATCCAATACACCACAGAGGTGACATTTTGGAAACCTTTCAGGAGAGGGTTGAAAGGGACTTGACATTGCTACACCAGGCCACCCCATACAATCAGCATAATCTAAATCATAAAGAAAGGGAAGCATTGAGGAAGCTTCAGACCAATGACAACCTAGTCATTAGAAATGCTGATAAGGGAGGCTCGGTGGTGGTAATGTCACGTACCCAATTTGTGGCCGAAGCAGAAAGGCAGTTACACAATGATAAATTCTATCTTGTGTTGAGAGGGGATCCTACCATTAGGTATAAGAGAGAATTAGCACAGATTCTCGACGATGGTAAGGAATTAGGTATCTTGGATGGGTCTACCTGTGACTTCCTCCTGGTAGACAATCCAGTGACACCTATCTTTAATCATTTGCCTAAGGTACACAAATCCCTGGAGGATGTCAAGGGTAGACCCATAGTAAGTGGCATAGGATCACTACTATAGAGGGTTTCGCAGTGGCTTGATAGCATACTGCAACCTCTGGTTGAGGGATTAGCAAGTTTTCTGCAGGACACTACACATGTCTTGAAGCTAATGACTAATATGGCCTGGGAGGAGACAGATCTGTGGCTCACCATTGATGTTAGAGCACTTTATACCTCCAGCCCACATGATAAGGGCCTACTAGCCATAGAATATTTTTTGAGCACAAATACTGACTTCTCAAATGAGGCAATAGATTACATACTTAGAATTGTATTGTATTATTATTTTGTTACAGACTATAGCATTCAATACAACAAAATTTGTCAAATAATAAGAAAACATTACAAATTGCTAGCTGCGGATAACGCACTAGCGGATGTGGTGGAGAAGGGTTGCAAATGCTCATTTAGAAAGGGAGTAACAATGGGTAATTTGCTAGCTCCGACACAATTGAAAAATACACGGAGAGAGCAAACCAGCTCCTGGCTCCAGTTTAAAGGAGTCTATAGGTGTAGTAACCAATTGTGCAAAGCATGTGAACATCTACAAATAGGAGAGGGATTCAGATGCAGTGCCACCAATGCTCTCTTTAATCACAAACAATGCATGAATTGCAGAAATAGTTTTGTGATTTATTTAGCAGGTTGTGCCATGTGCAATTTACAATACGTGGGCATGACCACAAGAGAGACAAGGGAGCGGATTAGGGAACATTTGTTGGACATAAAAGCGGGCACTCTGACCACCCCACTCGTCCAAAATTTCAAATTGTTCCATAATAAAGATGGTACACACTTTAAATGGACAATAATAGAAACAGTGGAAGCTGGGCGAAGGGGTGGTGACAGAAAATCCGCACTTGCAAAAAAGGAAGTCTTCTGGATTTTTAAATTGAAGACAAGATATCCTACAAGACTTAATTCAGCCTATGATCTCATTAATCATTGGATCTAAAACAGTTTATTTCCAAACATTGTCAGACTTAGGCTAAGCAAGGTTATATGTCCATAACAATTTCCACTTATTAAACTTATTAAAAGTGTTCTATACTCAGTAGGATTTAGTTTTTTAGGTCCCGGCACATAATATCCCTTTGGTCTAGGTCAGCATCAATACAGATGGTAACAGTGAGAATTAAATCATCTAAGCTGTCTTCAATTTTGAAAGGTGACAGGTGTATACCCCTGTTATTGTTATTAAGAATAGACAGTGCTGGCAGCAAAAAGGAAATTCAATACAATAGGAGACTTATGAATATCTAGGGGCAATATTAGGGTCTAATATTTGAGTTGATACATACATTAGAACCCACATAGGATGAGTAAAGCAAAATAAACATTATATAAAAAGTACACATTATATATACATAGCTTTATTTAAGCAGATCTTACACAGTGCACATTTTCACTCATTTATTATAGGTAACGCAGATAGGTTTCTCTACATAGTTCACATGGAGCCATCAAGCACACCAGTTAAGAAAGAGTTAAACTGGTTACAGCCACTTAACCAATAGTTTGGTTTTAACCCCTTTTTAAGCCCAAGGTAAGGAGGGAGTGATTAAGCTATGATTACGGCATAACTGTTGAAACGCGTAAGCTTTTGCACATTGGAAGGGCTGTTATTACTGCTATCTGTTTTACTGGATGAAATAAAAGTTGTAAATCAATTTACAAATTGCGACTCCAGTATCTTTTTCTCAAGTTTAGTGTAGGCTAGGGTTTTTTTTATTTTGGGGGGGCTTTTTTATTTTGATAAGACTATTAGAGTAGGAGTAATTCGTTTTTATTTTGGATAATTTCGTTTTTTATTTTGTGTAATTTAGTGGGTTTTTTGTTTAATTTAGATAATTGTATTTGATTAATTTATTTTTTTATTTTATTGTAATGTTAGTTTTTAGTGTAAGGCAGGTTAGGTTTTATTTTACAAGTAACTTTGTATTTATTTTAACTAGGTAGCTAGTAAATAGTTAATAACTATTTACTAACTAGTCTACCTAGTTAAAATAAATACAAACTTACCTGTGAAATAAAAATAAAACCTAAGCAAGCTACAATGTAACTATTAGTTATTTTGTAGCTAGCTTAGGTTTTATTTTACAGGGAAGTATGTATTTAGTTTTAAATAGGTTATTTAGGTAATAATTGCAAGTTTTAGTTAGATTCATTTTAATTATATTTAAGTTAGGGAGTGTTAGGGTTAGGTTCAGGATTACGTTAGGGTTAGACTTATGCTTAGGGTTAGTGTTAGGTGTTATCCCCAAGGGGGGAGTGTCAGGTCAGGCCGGAGCCTCTGAGCCGCTGTACCACCTGAAGCAGAGGTAGATTATCTGATAAGGATTCCTTAGAATGACTCAGACCATGCAGCAATATGATCTAAAGCCAATCATGTTTATTGAACAGTGCAAGCCTATCTTATAGACTTCAGTAACAGCATACAGGGTTAAGGGGATGACAAGTTAGGACCGCGTCATTTTACACAGTTATACAGAGTTACGCACAGTGTGATTCTGGAAATTCACTAGCTCATAAACAATATTCTATAGTCATAATAAACCATGCATCTGCAGAGACACCAAGGTCGCTGGACCATCTTATTGATAGAACATTCTTCTGGGCGTGCGGCCAGGGAATTTCTACAAGGCTAACCGGCTAAGGAAAATACAATAGCAAGCATATATTTCTCACTAGAGAATGAACCATTATAATAAAGTCTAATCATTACAAAATGGATGCTAATCATCACAAGATGGCTGCGAGGAACAAGATGGCTCCAGTTAGGTTCCCATTAACCCCTAACATACCATCCTTTTATTCTAACAGAATAACATAAAAATAGACAGGCATAGAAAATTAGTAAAGCCTTATATTATGGTAACAGAACTCTATGTGAGAATACTAAAGAGAAAAATATTCACATGTCGTGATATACTTTTATAGGCTAATAGGGCACAATTTGTCACTGCATATAGGTGCAGCCTCTCCAATACCTTCCATCTATCTTCCAGCCTCCCCAAAACTACCGGTCTACTTGCACAGAGACCCAACCAGCCCCCCATCTACCCCCAAACAACGCTGCATCTTTTATTTCTCCACCTGCATTACTAGCACCCCCCAATATGTCCAACAGTTCCTTCTCCACAGTAAAGCATGACATAGCAACAGCACAACTGTCTCTAGGTGGCCTCTGATCACTTTAAGAACAGTCTTTGTCCATTTAGAGCGCTTCACCTTCCTCAGACACTTTGCTATACAGTTCTCCAACAGTTCATTTGCAGTAGGGGTCATTTAAAAATCAAACAAAACATTGTTGATATATAATACAAACTAAATACATTGATATTTCTCATAGAATAATTTACAACTTCTCTATACACTCTAAATGATACTTCATGAATACTAAGCAAGTGAAAACCTGCCAGACTTCATCAAGAGGCTGAATGGTTATGCTAAAAATTATGCTAAAGCCTGTCCTGTAGCAAAAGATGAAAAAAAGGAAAACAGTCAATAAAAATAAATTAATTTCTTTACACTGTCACTTTGAACTTCTAAAATTAAAAGAACCTTGTGTTGCTTTATTCAACACATCTACTATCTATAATGTTTGTAATTCTCCAACCAGGATCCTAATAGTCAACAATTTCATCTGATATAAACTCTAATAGTTTACTAATTATTTTATGCAACCTAAATTCTCTCACACTCCTGTATGGGGAAAGCATACAAACAAACATCATTTAAAACTACAAACTCTTTTAAAGGTAAACACATCTTTATGGTAAGATAATTCCTTTCTTTGACAAACATCAGGAATGACCAAATTCACTTTGCAGATACCATACCAATTAATAAAAGGGAAAAATACATTTGCTTTCATAAACTATAATTATGCTATTCCCTAAGCAAATATTTCTCTGTATATTTAATATAAACTTCTAGCTGAGACGTGTCCTCCTTATGTTCTAGAAGGTAAAGGGTCTAAAATATTATGATATATTGCAGCATTTTCCTTAAACATATTTATATACTCAGTGGGCCATTCAATAAGGTACAATACTGCGAAGTTCACAGTTACATTTATGTAAAGGGTTACTTCGTTAAGCACATAAACTACAATGTGCACTAATACCAATAAAGCATACTTTTCTGCAGACAAAACTATATGATCTCTTATAACTAATATGATCAACAAAAATAAAACAAATACAAGAGAATACAAAACAAGAAATATAAGGAATCGAGTTAAAACAATACTCCCCTAATTTAATTGGTTGACCCTGTAACAGCATAACAGGTCCTCCATATCGAGCGGCAAGGCACAGTTCAGAGAAAGATAGTCTTTATGTCCTGAAGACACACATCAGAGGAAACAGTCATGGATTACCCAGAGTCCAGTTCTAGGGCTGGTACCAGCATGCAAAGCAAAGAATGGATATAAAGATAGTTCAGCAACTTTTACTGCAGTATGGTGGTTAAAACAAGCTTGACAAAAGGTATTTTATCTTCATCTTTTCTTTCTTTAAATGTTTACTTGCATTCAATCTTTAATCTTTTGAAGAGTGCACTTATGGAATTTTGTCTGTACAGATTTTACCTAAATATGGAAACTTAAAAATAATTCAGTTAGTGTCTTTAATCTCTGGATACAGCTGCATACTCTCATCCTGCAAATACAAATATAGTGTTAAGAACCAAATAGAAAAATAAAACATTTTAGGCATCTGAAATATGAGAGCAAAATAAAACACAGAAAGACAATGAAGAGATAGAGTCTACCAGGGAGGGAAAAAGGAGTGGAGTATGAGTATATAGGCTACGACCGGGGTTACCATCCAGGTAGATGATGTCCGTGGCCAGATTCCCAATGAAGGAAAGTTCTAGACAATCCTAGGGACGTAGTGCATCCTGCATAGGGATAAGACAGGGAAATTAAGGGCACAGCTGGTGGTTAGGCAATAACATTGTAAGAGGAGATCCAAAAAGTTTTAGGTTCACCTCCTAAAAACAATCACCCCCATTACATAAAGATACTCATCAATACTCATCAATACTTCCCCCTTGTTTGCGTGAAACATCCCATGTGACACGCAAACACAACATAACAAGAAACTAAACAACAAATCATGCACTCCACTCATGCAGAGACAATTCTCAATAGCAAGCAAAATCAAATACACTTCACTATTCAATATGCTGTCCATATACCACGCTTTCACACGCAGTCACAAAAGAGAAAAACATAACAAACAAACATTGAAAACCAATTCTTCTTTTCTTTCACAAAACAAAACATTAGCTGCCGACACAAACTTCAAACAACCACAATTAACCTGAAATTCAACACATATTCTGACATTCCCTGAAATGCAGCACTCGCAATACACCATGCAAATCCACAGTTAAAGGGGACATACTAAGTATAAATGAAACTTTCATTATGCAGATAGGACTTTAATTGTAACCAACTTTCCAATGTCTTTTATCATCAAAATCACTTTTTTTCCTTTTGGTATTCTTAGATTAAACTAAACATAGGTAGGCTCATATGCTAATTTCTAAGCCTTTGAGGGGCTGCCTCTTATCACAGGCTGTGTTAAATCTCTTTGCAACACCAAGAGGACAAAATACACGTAAGCCATGTAAATAAAACTGTGTGCAGGCCCAGGGGGTTATCCAAGATCCAGCACACTTCTGACACCAAAATTGTTAGGTGTTTATCCCCAAGGGGGGAGTGTCAGGTCAGGCCGGAGCCTCTGGGCCGCTGTACCACCTGAAGCAGAGGTAGATTTATCTGATAAGGATTCCTTAGAATGAATCACGTAGCAATATGACCTAAAGCCAATCATGTTTATTGAGCATTGCAAGCCAATCTTATAGACTTCAGTAACAGCATACAGGGTTTAAGTGGATGGTCAACGTTAGGACCGCGTCATTTTACACAGTTATACAGAGTTACACACAGTGTGATTCTGGAAATTGCACTAGCTCATAAACAATATTCTATAGTCATAATAAACCATGCATCTGCAGAGACACCAAGGTCGCTGGACCATCTTATTGATAGAACATCTTCTGGGCGTGCGACCAGGGACTTCTACAAGGCTAACTGGCTAAGGAAAATACAATAGCAAGCAATATATTTCTCACTACAAAATGAACCATTATAATAAAGTCTAATCATTACAAATGGATGCTAATCATCACAAGATGGCTGCGAGGAACAAGATGGCTCCAGTCAGGTTCACGTTTAGGGTTAGGTTTAGGGGTTATATATTTATGTAGTGTTAGTGATGTGGGAGGTCAGAGGTTTAGGGGTTAATAACTTTAGTATAGTGGCGTCGACATTGGGGGTGGCAGATTATGGGCTAATAAGTGTAGGTAGGTGGCGGCGATGTTTGGGCCAGCAGATTAGAGGTTAATAACTGTAATAAAGGTGATGGCGATACTAAGGGTGACAGATTAGGGGTTAATAAGTGTATTTAGGGGGCGGCGATGTTCGGGCCAGCAGATTAGGGGTTCACAACTGGCGATGTTAAATGTGGCAGATTAGGGGTTAATAACTTTAATGTAGGTGGCAGTGATGTTGGGGTTGGCAGATTAGGGGCTAATAACATTATGTAGGTTGCCACGATGTTGGGGGCAGCAGATTAGGGTGTTTAGACGTGGTTTTTATGTTAGGGTGTGAGGTTTAAACATAACTTTTTCCTTCCCCTTAGACATCAATGGGGCTGAGTTATGGAGCTTTTGTTTCTGCGATCGCAGGTGTAAGGCTTTTTTTTAGCTAACTCTCCCCATTGATGTCTATGGGGAAATCATGCATGAGCACATCAAAACACCGCTTGTATTTGGGTGAGGTATGGAGATCAACGCCACCATATCGCCCACACAAGCCGGGTTTTTACAAAACCTGTAATAGCAGCACTATAGGGAGGTAAAATACCACCGCTTTTGTGGCGCTCATTAATTTCCCTATAGCACTCAAAACTCGTAATCTAGCTGATTGTTATTAACCTGCTCTCACCTAGGTAATCCTTAGAATTTGGCCTGTTAGGAAGACCTGGGGACAGGTTTGAAAACCCCTAGTCTACATGAATTACTGGTTGTATTGATTTGCGACATTTCTTTTTGAATAAGCAACAACATATACATAAAGTTGACCCATATGAAAACACATTATCATACATGTGCTTTTATGTGGCCGATGTTTTTGATTCTTGCTGTTTTCTTCCTCTTTTCTTTTGAATGACCTTAAAAGTGTTAGGGCTAGATTACAAGTGGAGTGCTAATTTATTGTGAGATAAATAATCAGCCATTGCAAGTGGCTGTTTATTGCTACTTTGAGCTCGCGGCATTGAAAATGAGGCTCCCATTGGAGCGTATGAAAGCGCGAGTCCTCATGAGCACTATGCCTCCCAGCAATGCAAAGCTGTCAACTTGTACTACCAGTGCACGGTAGCGCGGTTATTACTCAGTGGAGCGCAAATATCACTTTCACAAAAATTAATTTAGTACTCCACTTGTAAATCTGGCCCTTAAAGGACACTGTACCCAAATTTTTTCTTTCATGATTCAGATAGAGCATGCAAATTTTAAGCATCTTTCTAATTTACTCCTATTGTCAAATTTCTTTAATTCTCTTGGCATCTTTATTTGAAAAGCATGAATTTAATTTTAGATGCCGGCCCATTTTTGGTGAACAACCTGGGTTGTCCTTGCTGATTGGACAGCACCAATAAACAAGTGCTGTCCCATGGTTCTGAACCACACAAATTGGCTGGTTTCTTAGCTTAGGATGTCTTCTTTTTCAAATAAAGAAAGCAAGAGAACGGAAGAAAATATTGATAATAGGAGTAAATTAGAAAGTTGCTTAAATTGCATGCTCTATCTGAATCACAAAAGAAAAAAAATTGGGCTCAGTGTCCCTTTAATTGTTTGAGGTTGTATAAGAAACCATTCAGTTCTCATTACAGATTCCTTTCACAGTATGCAACCAAGTTATATGCCTGAATTATAAATGGGTTTAAATGCATCACGTGTTAAAAATGTATTAAAGTAGGAACTCAACTATGGTGTTTTTTTTGCCTTGGCTTGGATATGTAACCTACATGTTTAGCCAAAATATAACATAAACACACGTACAATAATTCTTGCTTTGGAACGAAAATATTTGAGCAGGTACAAAGATCTAGAAATTTTGTTGCATCGTGAAGTCTCATATACATAAATAATTGCACTTTTCAAGAATAGCACAAAGGACATTTTGTTTATTTGTTTATAAATACCTTTAATTTATAGTATTTTTCTAATGTTGAATTACAGGGTTAAAATTTGAGGGTTAAGTGCTGCTTTGAAAAAGAAAGAGGAGACTGAAAAAAAATGAGATTTTTTAAATCATTGATGTTCAATAACACAACCATCAAGGCTAAAATAAAAAATAAATAAAAATGTGAAAACATAAAAATACTAAAATAAATGTTTGCTTCTGAAAATGAATATTTTATGCTAAAATGCATAGTGGGAAAACAAAAGAATAAAAAAAAAATCTATTTTTTTCAATAGTAATATTTCTATAAATACTGTATTTTATGTGAACCTGTAATCAGCTTGTCCAAATCTTTGTGGTGCTAAATATACTAGGAAGTCAAAGAGAGGTCAAAGCTAATTAGTTCATTCCACTGCTGTCTAAATCTTTTTAATTAGTAACCTGTATCCACACATGAAACAACACTTTGTTGTATGAGTAGTAGTTTTCTAATCCCTACTTTCAGTCTGCCCTGCTGCTGCAGAGGCTATTCAATTACCATTACCAATGGGTTCCTACAAATAAAGACCAAGGAAACCTTGTTGCTACATTGAAATGTAGCCACTTGTTCAGGTGCCTTTGTCATCTGTGATCTCATGTTGAGATGACCCCCATCTCACCTACAGTTTTCTATTGTGACCATTTGTCCAAATACAAAGGGCTAGCCAACCACCTAGCTACAAATGAATGTATATCTATCTATCTGTCTGTCTGTCCTGTCTGTCTGTCTGTCTGTCTGTCTGAAGGTCTGTCTCTATCTATCTATCTATCTATCTATCTATCATCATCTATCTATCCCCTTTGTTGAATAGAAGTATGAACCGCCAAGTAAAATATAAATATGTATATACACATTTCATTATGTGCTTTTAGCCTTTTTATATCAATTATACATCAGTTTTGATATGTTGTTCATACCTCTGTAGTAAGACCAGTAAAATTCAGATTTGATATTATCCATGAAGATTAAAGATTGTTGAGAATGACTCACATATTTAGCATGTATTTTAACATGTTGTCTCTATACTAGTTCTAACAAATGGCTAGTAAATCAAGTACAAAATTGAGACATTCTAAATTAAATATGTAAACTAAAATTACATAAACTTAGATCAATATTGAACTAAACATTCATTCAAAAGGCCTCCTAAAACCTTACAAATTTCAGAACAAAAATAGGAAGCTTTCCAGATTTGTTGTTGTGTCTGTCACTGTCTGTCTTTATGTCTGTCTGTCTATCCATATATCTATCTATCTATCTATCTATCTATCTATCTATCATCTATCTATCTATATATCCATCTATATAAGCTCTGTTTAACTTGTACAACAAATGTCACCTAGGGTTTTAGTAAATTATACAAACATCATGGGGCAGATTTATTAAGCCAGTGGATGCAGCTTATTCCGTGCGAGCCTTCTTAAGACCGCTGCTACCTTAACTCGTCCACCACCTTGATTGGCCATGAATGCGCAGGGGGCGGCGTTGCACAAGCATTTCACCAGAAATACTTATGCAATGATAATGCCGACAGCGTATGCTGTCGGCCAATTAGCTATGTCAGGGGTACATGATTCTCAATCTCTACAACGAATCATGCTCCGCCTGACATTTGATAATCCGGCCCCCATGAGTTGAACAGAATCATTCCCTTTAAGCATAATGAAATACATAATGTAAGAAAAATCCTAAATTTTCAAAAACAAAGTAATAGAGAAGTACGGGAGACCACAGTGCACATCGGTTTAATAACTGCTATGTAAAAAAGTAACAACTGAAGTAAATTAAATGCAAAGAACCAAAAAAGATAGCCAAACAGAATAAAATGACAGTGAAAATACTCTGATAAGTGGATACATTCTAGTGTTCTGAAAGAATATTATTGTTAGCAGAAGTGGTAGGATGAAAATGAAAATACTGAAATAAGTAATTAGTATTACATTAATTAAATATATTATAATGTATTATATATAAAAGCAAAATGGAATGCTTAGTTACAGCATTTGGCCAAATGATGATAGGTCCAGAACTATGTTTAGGACATTGAACCTAATCACGCTATTGAACTAAATGTAGAGTGCTCCCACTACCAGACCAGATCACAGCCCACCTACAAATCACGTTTGAAAAGAAAATCTGATCATAGGAGCCTGGATAGGAAACAAGGTAAGCATGATTTTGGAATGCTAAAAATCTCTCAAATCTTATTGTTTTTTTCAAGCTTTTGATAAAGTAACCTTACATAATTCTGCACTATGTGTAGAATGATGTAACATTATTTTTTTAGGTTTACTGTCCCATTAAGGGATTTTCCTACATGGGTTCCTAACCTACAGCCACACAATGCATGCCCTCAACCAAACACACTGATATACAAACAAGGGTGACACAGTGTGTTTGGTTGAAGGCATGCATTGTGTGCTCTATGGTCCACTTGTGCATATTTATCATTGCACAAAGCCAGTGCTTGTGCAATGCCACACCCTGCTCGCGTCCTGCCAACTAAAAAACACTGAGATACATACAAGGACGACACAGTGTGTTTAGTTGAAGTCATGTATTGTGTGGCTGTATGGTCACTTTTGTACATTTGACATTGCACAAGCAGCTGCTTGTGCAATGGCACCCTCTGCTTGCGTGCAACCAATAGGATTGGGATGAATGAAATACGTAGCACCTTTAGGTTGCTTGCTTGCAGCAAGCCTGAACCACTTGATAAATGGGACCCATTGTATCAATCAGTTTACAGTGACCTCACAGTTTCTATTTGGAGTACTTAACTCATTTAAAGTTGTTTTAAGGAGCTTTTCTTTTGAAATAAAAGGCTTTGTGTGGCTGTGGGCTTTTAACAAACAAATTGATTTTGATTTGTAATTACCTGAAAAATTGATGACCAATTATTCTGGGAAGCTAAAAGCCATTTCGGGAGCAAACGGCCAATAGATAGTGATCAACCTCTAAGTTAGAATTTATCGGGATACAATTTTTTTTTGTTATGAAAAACACATAGATCCTGTAAGATCAGGCTTTTATCCAATTTCTCTTATATATAACTAGCAATTTTACTTTTGTCCATCACTGTCTATAGCACCCAACAGATAAACACCAATCCTCCACCAAATTTCACAGTGGGTGCGAGACACTGTGGCTTATAAGCCTCTCAAGGTCTCAGTCTATCCTCTAGAAGACCAGGTTTTGGGCAAAGCTGAAAATTGACCTGCTTCAGAAAGGCTGGGAATCAGGCAGATTCATCTTTGTGAAGGACTCATGAATCAATCCACGTACAAGGTTATCCTAAAGTAAAACTTGCTCTCCCTTCTGCTCTGACAATGTTTTCCAACTCTGAGGATTGTTTTTTACAGGATGACAAAGCTCCATATGCCACATAGCCAGGTCAATCAAGGTTTGGATGAAGGACCACCAGATCAGGACCCTGACATAGCCAGCTCAATTTCCAGACCTATGGAATGTAATCAAGATGACTATGTATGGTCACAAGCCATTAAACAAAGTCAATTTTTGTGCCAGGAGTGGCATAAAGTCCCCAACAACAATGTGAAAGACTGATGGAGAGCATGCCAAGTCCTATGAAAGCTATGATTGAAAATCAGAGTTAGTTCACCAAATAGTGATTTCTGAACTCTAAATTTATATGAACATGTTTTCTTTGCATTATTTAAGGCCTAAAAACATTGCAGTGTTTTTGTTATTTTGACCAGTTGTCATTTTTTGCAAATTAATGCTCTAAATGACAATATTTTGATTAGAAATTTGGGAGAAATGTTGTCAGTCGTTTATAGAAAAAAACAAAAAATGTAAATTTTCCTTAAACCACC
Source organism: Bombina bombina (assembly GCF_027579735.1). NCBI lineage: Eukaryota > Metazoa > Chordata > Amphibia > Anura > Bombinatoridae > Bombina > Bombina bombina. The sequence goes on from NC_069500.1 coordinate 132,549,878, forward strand.
ATGTTATAAATAGTATAATAAAACCATACATTATTTTCCTATGTGAAGAATATAGGAATGTAAAATATGCGTTTGTGCATCTGGTTTTGGGATTCATATTTTAAAACAGTAAGGTTGCCGTACATGAAAACTAAGGTGCTGCTTATTGAAATATTACATATAATTATTTTTTAAAAAAATTTAAAAATGGATACAATTTATTAAACATACTGTAAAATATAAAGATATACTTTTATGGATTATTTATAATATTTTACAGTATGTTTGAAATTTTTTTTATCATTTTTATTAATATTATATTTAATATGTAATATTTCAATAATGCACCTTAAGATTACTAAGTTTTCATGTGCGCTAACCAGTATGTGCAAAATACATACTTTTTAATATTAAATGTATATATTTTTCTATAATATAACTGATACTTTTCATTGTAAAAATACATATCTATACCTATATATCTATAGGTATAGGTATTTACACATATATATTGAAATATGTATTTACAATATAAATACATTTTCCTGTAAGTGAAGAACATTGGACTGTTAAATATGTAAAGTAAATGTACAGTAAAACATACATACTTAAATACATATGTACACACACACATAAATATATATATATATATATATACTATATATATATATATACATATTTAGACAAGTGTATGTACATTTCTTTGAGCCCTTATAACTTTTTAATGCAATTAAAAAAAAAAAAAAATTAGACAGTGTTATTATGAGTAACTAATTTTAAAAGTACTGTTGATTTTTTTGTGTAACTTTTTGTCTCGCATAACAGTTAACCAAAGCGCTGAAGTCATGCTAACCTGATGTACATTAAATTTGATTGCGCTCAACCGAAAGTGTTTACTTTCAACTTGTAATATGCGCGCTGTTTCTAAGCAAAGAACGACAAAATACCCCTTATCGCTTGTGAGCAACAGTTAGTGTTCCACTTGTAATCTAGCCCACAGTAAGCCTGTGACTAGGTTTTAAAAAAACTGAATTCTGAAGAGGACGGCAAACAGGTAAGGTACATTTTCATACAGTCCTACACCTTTTTTTTTTTTACCTTAATTTTGACTCTACTGTCCTTTAAGTGTAAGTTCAGAGATCATGTATATAGGGCAAAAACTATTTTCATGTATATTTTGTTCTTCTAAATAAGGAAAATGCCACTTAAATATTGTGCTTATTTTATATATTGCTTAAAATGTATTATAGTTTTTTTTTATTTAAATTTTTTTTTTGTGCTGAGTAAACCATCTTTTTTTGTAGATGTTGTCTGTGTCACCCTATGAACATCAGATACTCAGGTTTCAGTTGTACCTAGTCATGTACTTCCTCTAACTTAAAGGGACACTGAACCCAATTTTTTTTCTTCTGTGATTCATATAAAGCATGCAATTTTAATCATCGTTCTAATTACTCCTATATCAATTTTTCTTCATTCTCTTGCTATCTTTATTTGAAAAAAGGCATCTAAGCTATTTTTTTTTGGTTCAGTACTCTGGACAGCACTTTTTTTGTATTGGTGGATGAATTTATCCACCAATCAGCAAGGACAACCCAGGTTGTTCACCAAAAATGGGTTGGCATCTAAACTTACATTCTTGCATTTCAAATAAAGATACCAAGAGAATGAAGAAAATTTGATAATTGGAGTAAATTAGAAAGTTGCTTAAAATATCATGCTCTATCTGAATCACAAAAGAAAAAAATTTGGGTTCAGTGTCCCTTTAAGTTTATATAGCTTTTGATAACCTTTTTCTGACACGCAAAACTATTTTTCACATGTTTAACTGATACCTTTGCATGTATGTGAAAACCATGGAGTACTATGCACCTTTAATGTGTGTAAAATTTTGGGACTTGCTGCACCATGTAAAGTTATGTGTTCATGAGTTTTGTTTTGTTTTTTTAAGATTTTTTTTTTATTGAGATTCAACAATCAAAGTCTCACATTTCAGTAAACATATATGTAAAAGAGTGGGGGTACGCAAGCCCCCCCTATTCCAAAAGGCACAAAGAGGAAATGGACGGACATGCAGGGTATAATGACCACAATAGAAAAGCAACAGTCTGTACATAATCTTTCCATCATATCGGAAGGGAGATAAAAAACAGTAATTCATCAGTTATTTATCACCATTTTTAAAAAGACTTGTATAACCAAATAAAACTTCGGCTATTATTTTATGTGTGCTAGTTTATGATTGAAATTTGAAGTGTTTTGTAGTAGACTAAGATCATTTTAGAGATGTGTCCGATTTGCTTTTTTTCACCCAGGTGCAAAACTAGACTTCCCTTGGTTCCATGGCAAAGTCTGTGGCAGCCACCAATTTCAACAGCCCCCCTTGCAAAGACCCAATAACTTAAATCTACTTCAGTCAGAGAAAAGGAAACTCATGCAATATGAAGCAGCCACCACTTTAAAACCTTAATAGTTTCTCTACCAACACTAAGGGCCTGATGATCTAAATTTCTCGGCCTCATATCATATAAAATGATCTTCCAGCACTCTGAGATCCCTCACAAGATTCTAAAAAGTCATATTTTCCTACACTATCCAAAAGGACATTCCTTGCATTTCTGGATGTGAAGGAGAGGGCAAGCCCATTGCGATATAGTACTACATGACATGAAAGTTTTGCTGCATTTACAATTTGTCCTTGGTATTTTATATTATTTAAACTTGATTTGTCCATTAAGTTTTATTACATTTAAACTTTACAAATTCTGTATACAGCAGTGAATTTAGGATTATGATTTTATACATTTTGATTATGCTTTGACATTTTCTTTGTAACACATTAGGGTCATATTTTGTATATTAATGTGTATCTTGTACAAATTGCACTGCACTCTTTATTTGTTCAATTTAAAATAAATCTGACAGCTTCAGTTTCCCAGAGACCTTCATTACATTCTATGATTATCAAAGATTCTCTTGTTTGGAGAGAAATTATAGTGCAGACTTCACAGGGTCTGAACCCGCTGAATTCTATAAGAAAACTTGCAGAACCTGGAAGTCCCAGAAATATGAGAGATGCTTTCCATAGAAAGTAATATGGCTCTTTGGGATACATTGTTTTATAGGGGAGAGGAAGTTAACAGGACAGCACCTGGGGTGGATAAAAGTCTGGGGCCCTAGATTTAGAGTTCGGCGGTAAAAAGGGCTGTTAACGCTCCGCGGGTTTTTTTCTGGCCGCACCATAAATTTAACTCTGGTATCGAGAGTTCAAACAAATGCTGCGTTAGGCTCCAAAAAAGGAGCGTAGAGCATTTTTACCGCAAATGCAACTCTCAATACCAGAGTTGCTTACGGACGCGGCCGGCATCAAAAACGTGCTCAGTGCACGATTCTCCCATAGGAAAACAATGGGGCTGTTTGAGCTGAAAAAAAACCTAACACCTGCAAAAAAGCAGCGTTCAGCTCCTAACGCAGCCCCATTGTTTCCTATGGGGAAACACCTCCTAATTCTGCACCTAACACCCTAACATGTACCCCGATCTAAACAACCCCTAACCTTACACTTATTAACCCCTAATCTTCCGCCCCCCGCTATCGCTGACCCCTGCATTACACTTTTAACCCCTAATCTGCCGCTCCGTAAACCGCCGCCACCTACGTTATCCTATGTACCCTAATCTGCTGCCCTAACATCGCCGACCCCTATGTTATATTTATTAACCCCTAATCTGCCCCCCACAACGTCGCCGACACCTACCTACACTTATTAACCCCTAATCTGCCGAGCGGGACCTGAGCGCTACTATAATAAAGTTATTAACCCCTAATCCGCCTCACTAACCCTATCATAAATAGTATTAACCCCTAATCTGCCCTCCCTAACATCGCCGACACCTACCTTCAATTATTAACCCCTAATCTGCCGACCGGAGCTCACCGCTATTCTAATAAATGTATTAACCCCTAAAGCTAAGTCTAACCCTAACACTAACACCCCCCTAAGTTAAATATAATTTTTATCTAACGAAATAAATTAACTCTTATTAAATAAATTATTCCTATTTAAAGCTAAATACTTACCTGTAAAATAAATCCTAATATAGCTACAATATAAATTATAATTATATTATACCTATTTTAGGATTAATATTTATTTTACAGGCAACTTTGTAATTATTTTAACCAGGTACAATGCTATTAAATAGTTAAGAACTATTTAATAGTTACCTAGTTAAAATAATTACAAATTTACCTGTAAAATAAATCCTAACCTAAGATATAATTAAACCTAACACTACCCTATCAATAAAATAATTAAATAAACTACCTACAATTACCTACAATTAACCTAACACTACACTATCAATAAATTAATTAAACACAATTGCTACAAATAAATAACATTAAATAAACGATCTAAAGTACAAAAAATAAAAAAGAACTAAGTTACAGAAAATATAAAATATTTACAAACCTAAGAAAAATATTACAACAATTTTAAACTCATTACACCTACTCTAAGCCCCCTAATAAATAACAAAGCCCCCCAAAATAAAAAATTCCCTACCCTATTCTAAAATACAAATATTACAAGCTCTTTTACCTTACCAGCCCTGAACAGGGCCCTTTGCGGGGCATGCCCCAAGAATTTCAGCTCTTTTGCCTGTAAAAAAAAAACATACAATACCCCCCCCCCCCAACATTACAACCCACCACCCACATACCCCTAATCTAACCCAAACCCCCCTTAAATAAACCTAACACTACCCCCCTGATGATCTTCCTACCTTGTCTTCACCATGCCAGGTTCACCGATCCGTCCTGGCTCCAAGATCTTCATCCAACCCAAGCGGGGGCTAGACATCCACTGAAGAAGTCCAGAAGAGGGTCCCAAAGTCTTCCTCCTATCCGGCAAGAAGAGGACATCCGGACCGGCAAACATCTTCTCCAAGCGGCATCTTCTATCTTCTTCCATCCGATGACGACCGGCTCCATCTTGAAGACCTCCAGCGCGGATCCATCCTCTTCTTCCGACGACTAGACGACGAATGACGGTTCCTTTAAGGGACGTCATCCAAGATGGCGTCCCTCGAATTCCGATTGGCTTATAGGATTCTATCAGCCAATCGGAATTAAGGTAGGAATTTTCTGATTGGCTGATGAATCAGCCAATCAGAATCAAGATCAATCCGATTGGCTGATCCAATCAGCCAATCAGATTGAGCTCGCATTCTATTGGCTGATCGGAACAGCCAATAGAATGCGAGCTCAATCTGATTGGGCTGATTGGATCAGCCAATCGGATTGAACTATATTCTGATTGGCTGATTCAATCAGCCAATCAGAAAATTCCTACCTTAATTCCGATTGGCTGATAGAATCCTATCAGCCAATCGGAATTCGAGGGACGCCATCTTGGATGACGTCCCTTAAAGGAACCGTCATTCGTCGTCTAGTCGTCGAAGAAGAGGATGGATCCGCGCTGGAGGTCTTCAAGATGGAGCCGGTCGTCATCGGATGGAAGAAGATAGAAGATGCCGCTTGGAGAAGATGTTTGCCGGTCCGGATGTCCTCTTCTTGCCGGATAGGAGGAAGACTTTGGACCCTCTTCTGGACTTCTTCAGTGGATGTCTAGCCCCCGCTTGGGTTGGATGAAGATCTTGGAGCCAGGACGGATCGGTGAACCTGGCATGGTGAAGACAAGGTAGGAAGATCATCAGGGGGGTAGTGTTAGGTTTATTTAAGGGGGGTTTGGGTTAGATTAGGGGTATGTGGGTGGTGGGTTGTAATGTTGGGGGGGGGGGTATTGTATGTTTTTTTTTACAGGCAAAAGAGCTGAAATTCTTGGGGCATGCCCCGCAAAGGGCCCTGTTCAGGGCTGGTAAGGTAAAAGAGCTTGTAATATTTGTATTTTAGAATAGGGTAGGGAATTTTTATTTTGGGGGGCTTTGTTATTTTATTAGGGGGCTTAGAGTAGGTGTAATTAGTTTAAAATTGTTGTAATATTTTTCTTATGTTTGTAAATATTTTATTATTTTCTGTAACTTAGTTCTTTTTTATTTTTTGTACTTTAGATAGTTTATTTAATGTTATTTATTTGTAGCAATTGTGTTTAATTAATTTATTGATAGTGTAGTGTTAGGTTAATTGTAGGTAATTGTAGGTAGTTTATTTAATTATTTTATTGATAGGGTAGTGTTAGGTTTAATTATATCTTAGGTTAGGATTTATTTTACAGGTAAATTTGTAATTATTTTAACTAGGTAACTATTAAATAGTTCTTAACTATTTAATAGCTATTGTACCTGGTTAAAATAATTACAAAGTTGCCTGTAAAATAAATATTAATCCTAAAATAGGTATAATATAATTATAATTTATATTGTAGCTATATTAGGATTTATTTTACAGGTAAGTATTTAGCTTTAAATAGGAATAATTTATTTAATAAGAGTTAATTTATTTCGTTAGATAAAAATTATATTTAACTTAGGGGGGTGTTAGTGTTAGGGTTAGACTTAGCTTTAGGGGTTAATACATTTATTAGAATAGCGGTGAGCTCCGGTCGGCAGATTAGGGGTTAATAATTGAAGGTAGGTGTCGGCGATGTTAGGGAGGGCAGATTAGGGGTTAATACTATTTATGATAGGGTTAGTGAGGCGGATTAGGGGTTAATAACTTTATTATAGTAGCGCTCAGGTCCGCTCGGCAGATTAGGGGTTAATAAGTGTAGGTAGGTGTCGGCGACGTTGTGGGGGGCAGATTAGGGGTTAATAAATATAACATAGGGGTCGGCGATGTTAGGGGTAGCAGATTAGGGGTACATAGGGATAACGTAGGTGGCGGCGATTTGCGGTCGGAAGATTAGGGGTTAATTATTTTAAGTAGCTTGCGGCGACGTTGTGGGGGGCAAGTTAGGGGTTAATAGATATAATACAGGGGTCGGCGGTGTTAGGGGCAGCAGATTAGGGGTACATAAGTATAACGTAGGTGGCGGTCGGCAGATTAGGGGTTAAAAATTTTAATCGAGTGGCGGCGATGTGGGGGGGACCTCGGTTTAGGGGTACATAGGTAGTTTATGGGTGTTAGTGTACTTTAGGGTACAGTAGTTAAGAGCTTTATGAACCGGCGTTAGCCAGAAAGCTCTTAACTCCTGCTATTTTCAGGCGGCTGGAATCTTGTCGTTAGAGCTCTAACGCTCACTTGCAGAAACGACTCTAAATACCAGCGTTAGAAAGATCCCATTGAAAAGATAGGCTACGCAAATGGCGTAGGGGGATCTGCGGTATGGAAAAGTCGCGGCTGAAAAGTGAGCGTTAGACCCTTTAATCACTGACTCCAAATACCAGCGGGCGCCCAAAACCAGCGTTAGGAGCCTCTAACGCTGGTTTTGACGGCTACCCGCCGAACTCTAAATCTAGGCCTCAGTTTGCAGAAAATACAAATTCAATTTACATTTTTTGTCTCTACAATTTAACTTGTTTTTGTCTAGCATATTTCTATTCCGTCATGCGTGTATTATGAGTTTTCAGAAAACTTCACCTGCATAAAGTTGGCAAGATCAATCATTGAGACCAGCTTGTGTTCAGTGCTTACAGCATTTCATGAGAGAAGAGATGCAGAGTGGTCTTCCCCGATGCACCTATGCAGAGCGGCAGTCCTCAGTAGCGGTGATCCTCAGCGGCATGGAGGCTCCTCTTCATCCGATCTCCGGTGTACACTAAAAATTTTATGGAAGGTACTGCAATCAATTTGGGGTACCTTGCATTCCTATTGGCTGAAATTTTGAAATCAGCCAATAGGATTAGAGCTACTGAAATCCTATTGGCTGTTCAAATCAGCTAATACGATTTTAGTAGCTCTCATCCTATTGGCTGATTTCAAAATTTCAGCCAATGCATGGTATTCCAATAAATATGGGGTACCTTGCATTCAATCTTCAGTGTGCGATGGATGATCGCATGAAGAGGAGCCTCCACACTGTTGAGGACTGCTGCCGCTGAGGATCGCCGCTGAGAATCGCTGCTGAGGACCGCCGCTGAGTATCCGTGCATCAGGAAAGCCAGCTCCGCACCTCCACTCCGTGCCGCCTTCACTCTAGATGAAGATAGAAGATGATGGAGCCGCCTGGAAGTAGACCTTTTCCGCCGGACTTCAGGAATGGTGAGTACCTATTTGGGGCTTAGTCTTAGGGGCCAATTTATCAAGCTCCGTATGTAGCTTGATGCCCCTATTTTCGTGCGAGCCTTCAGGCTTGCCAGAAACAGAAGTTATGAAGCAGCGGTCTAAAAACCGCTGCTCCATAACTGGTCTGCTGCCTCTGAGGCCGCGGACGGAAATCAACCTGATCAAATACGATCAGGATGATTGGAACCCCTTGCTAGCGGCCAATTGGCCCGAATCTGCAGGGGGTGGCAATGTACCAGCTGTTCACAAGAACTGCTGGTGCAATGATAAATGCTGACAGCATATGCTGTCGGCATTCATCGATGTGCACTGGACATGATATGCTAAAAAAAAGCCTAACACCTGCAATAAAGGAGCGTAAAGCTCTGTAACGCAGCCCCATTGATTCCTATGGGAAAAAAAAAAGGAATGTTTACACCTAACACCCTAACATAAACCCGAGTCTAAACACCACTAATATGCCGCCCCTGACATGGCCGCCACCTACATTACACTTATTAACCCCTAATCTGCCGCCCCTGACATCCCCGCCACCTACTTACACTTATTAACCCCTAATCTACCAGCCCCAATGTCGCCCCTACCTACATAAATTTATTAACCCCTAATCTGCCACCCTCAACGTCGCCGCCGCCACTATGCTAAAGTTATTAACCCCTAAACCTCTGGCCTCCCACATCACTAACACTAAATAAATATATTAACCCCTAAACCTAACCCTAAGTCTAACCCTAAACATAACACCCCTAACTTAAATATAATTAAAATAAATCTAAATAAAAATTACTATTATTTACTAAATAATTCCTATTTAAAACTAAATACTTACCTATAAAATAAACCCTAAGCTAGCTACGAATCTTGTCAGTATAGGCTGTACCGCTCATTTTTTGGCCTCCCAGGCAAAACACGTAATACCGGCGCTATGGAAGTCCCATTGAAAAAGGACTTTTTGAAAGGTGCGGGTAGTTTACATTGCGTTACGGCCAAAAAGGTGTGTGGTACAGCTATACCTAAAAGACTCGTAATAGCAGTGGTAGTGAAAAAGCAGCGTTATGAGCCATAACGCAAAACTCGTAATCTGCCTGTAAGTTATTTGTATTGTGGGGGTTTGGCGGTTTATGAGTTAAAGGGACAGTATACACTCATTTTCATATAACTGCATGTAATAGACACTACTATAAAGAATAAGATGCACAGATACTGATATAAAAATCCAGTACAAAATGGTTTAAAAACGTACTTAGAACAAAGCTTTCAGTTTAGCTCTGTTGAAAAGGCAGTTAGAAAGCCCACTGCAAGTGGGAAATAAGACACTTCCCCCCTCCCCCTTCTTTTGCATATGAAAAGACCCTTTACACAAACAGGAGAAAGCTGGAGAAGGTAGCTGATTCAAATAAAACTTTGGGGCTTGGTTAGAAGTCTGAAAACCAGAGCAATATTATTTAAAAATAAGCAAAATTATAAATTTTTAAAAAATAAAAAAAAAACTTTATGGGCTTTATAAATAGATCATCTACAAAACATTTATGCAAATAAAAATTGAGTGTATAATGGCCCTTTAATAGGTTAATTAGGGAGAAAACTGTACCCACCAATCAATCCTATGAATGATATTTTCTTTCCAATAGGTTAATTAGGTTTAATGCGATGTGGGGGGTTGGCAGTTTAGGGGTTAATAGGTTATTTAGGTTTATTGTGATGTGGGGGTTTGTCGGTTTAGGGGTTAATATTGTAATTTATTTAGTTGGCGTTGTGGCGTTTGGCGGTGTAAGGGTTAGGTAGTTTCTGTTGTGGGAGTTTAGCGATTTAAGGGTTAGTTTTTCTTTTTATTTCATGCGGGCGATTGCATGTTTTTTTTTTTTTTTAAGGCTTCGTTTGCCTACGCTGCATTCAGGTGGATTCTGAAAATGGCAGGGTGGTGAAAGAATCCACCTGCACACAGCCAACACGCTGCCTAGCACAGTCAACATTCCTTTAAGGATGCGTGCGCAACTGGCGACGGACACGTTACAAACGCGATTATAGTATAGATGTTTTCTGCTTTTACATAGAACTCTGTTACTGCTTTTAAAAAACTTACAGACAATCAATAAACCTTTTCAACATAGCATACAATTAGATCTGATTTCCAGTATAAGATTATCTTTTTATTTAAAATGTAAAAATGTTATTACTTTGATAAATAGATAAATTGCATTGCATCACTTTAGATAAAGCAACAGTGCTTGTAAATAGGGGATATTAGAAACAATTATAAAACAACCATTATTTTCTGAAAAAACATTGAAGAATCCATTACTGCAAACAGTTAAAAGGGCATGAAACCCATTTATTTTTGTCATGATTCCGATTTACTTCTATTATCAAATTTGCTTTGTTCTCTTGTTATTCTTTGTTGAAGATATATCTAGATAGGTAGCGTGGATATGTCTGGAGCAGTACATGACAGAAAATAGTCATCTAGTGCTCTTGCTATTGTATAACATTGTTGCAAAACTGCTGCCATATGACGCTGCAGACACGTGCACACTCCTGAACTTGTCTTCCGGATTTTCAACAAAGGAAAACAAGAAAACATAGATAATTTGATAATAAAAGTAAATTGGAAAGTTGTTTTAAATTGTGTGTTTTGTCTGAATTATAAAGGAAACATTGGGGTTTTATGTCCCTTTAACATATCAGCATGTCTTGCTAATCGTGTTTTAGAATAATTACATGAAACTACTAATCAGCTACACTTAAATAATTAATTGAAATATAAAGATGAATTAATTGCAAGGGTCTAATTTGATAAACTGAAATGAATGAATGAACTAAATATGTAGAGGTGATGTTCTTATTGTAACTAACACATATTGGGCCAGATGACAAATGGGCCCATAGTTATCAAGGTCTGGCGGACCTGATCCGACAGTGCGGATCAGGTCCGCCAGACCTCGCTAAATACGGCGAGCAATACGCTCGCCATATTCAGCATTACACCAGCAGCTCACAAGATTTCCGGCGATGTCTGTCCGCCTGCTCAGAGCAGGCAGACAGGTTATGCAGCAGCGGTCTTTGTGGCCGCTGCTTCATAACTGCTGTTTCTGGCGAGCCTGCAGGCACACCAGAAACACGGGGCATCAAGCTCCATACGGAGCTTGATAAATATGCCCCATTGAGCGCTAATTTTTTTTTTGCTCGCGCCCAAACACCACATAGGGCCAGATTATGAGTGGAACATTAAAAGTTAGACGCGGATGATAAGGGGTTTATTGTGGGTGTTTGCGCTCGGTTTACTGCTTATATTACAAGTAGAAAGAAAATGCAATCACATGAGCGCAATCGTGATTTATGCTAGAATGATTACCGCGTCCTCAGAGCTCTGGTTAACTGTTACACAAAACAAAAAAGTCTCACAAAACACAAAAATCAGAACCTAAATGCATCGAAGGCAGTAAGTAGCGCAGCGATTGCAGCATTTGTAAATATATATGTTATGTATATGTATATGCTGATATATATACATATTTATATTTACATACATATTTATTTGTTAATATGTACATATACAAATATTAACACTTAAATATATATATGTACTGTATATGCTGATATACATGCTGTATATATTTACTGGGAACACATAGTTTGCATAAACTGCAATGTAAAGGCACTTTTCAGTGCTGTTTTTTTCCTAGCACCCCACTCCCGCCAACTCTAGCCCCAAAATACTGCCTAGTGCCGTTATTTCATTAGTAAATAAAGATTCTGCTTTCTTTATTTTTTAACAAAATACACTACAGTATTTAAGGGCATTTGTGGCAGAATTTTGCCCATTCGCGGGCCCAAGATAATTTAGCGCTTCACTTGTAATCTAGTCCTAAAGGTTTTTACACTGTCATCTTTAGCATCTGCTGAAATGGATGATCTTATGTTCAACAACATCTAGGGTTACTACACCATAAATGCCATTCCCATGGCCTCTATGTATGAAGCCGTCGGATTGACCTCGCCTTCTATTGGCTGATCGGAACAGCCAATAGAATGCGAGGTCAGTCCGATTGGCTGATTGGATCAGCCAATCGGATTGAACTTCAATCCGATTGGCTGATTGAATCAGCCAATTGGATTTTTCCTACCTTAATTCCGATTGGCTGATAGAATCCTATCAGCCAATCGGAATACGAGGGACGCCATCTTGGATGACGTCCCTTAAAGGAACCTTCATTCGTCGGGTAGTCGTCGGGCCAGCAGGATGTTCCGCGTCGGAGGTCTGCAAGATGGAGCCGCGGTTGGATGAAGATAGAAGACACCGCTTGGATGAAGACTTCTACCGGATGGAGGACCTCTTCTTGCCCCACTTGGATGAAGACTTCTACCGGATGGAGGACCTCTTCTTGCCCCACTTGGATGAAGAATTCGGCCCGGCTGGGTGAACACGGCTCAAGGTAGGGTGATCTTCAGGGGGTTAGTGTTAGGTTTTTTTAAGGGGGGATTGGGTGGGTTAGAGTAGGGGTATGTGGGTGCTGGGTTTTAATGTTGGGGGGGTTGTATTTTTTTTTGCAGGTAAAAGAGCTGATTACTTTGGGGCAATGCCCCACAAAAAGCCCTTTTAAGGGCTGGTAAAAGAGCTGATTACTTTGTAATTTAGAATAGGGTAGGGCATTTTTTTTTATTTTGGGGGGCTTTATTAGTTTATTAGGGGGCTTAGATTAGGTGTAGTTAGTTTAAACTTCTTGTAATTCTTTTTTATTTTCTGTAATTTAGTGTTTGTTTTTTTTGTACTATAGTTTAGTTTATTTAATTGAATTTAATTTTAGGTAATTGTAGTTAATTTATTTAATTAATTTAATGATAGTGTAGTGTTAGGTTTAATTGTAACTTAGGTTAGGATTTATTTTACATGTAATTTTGTAAGTATTTTAGCTAGGTAGTTATTAAATAGTTAATAACTATTTAATAACTATTGTACCTGGTTAAAATAAATACAAAGTTGCCTGTAAAATAAAATTAAATCCTAAAATAGCTACAATGTAACTATTAGTTATATTGTAGCTATCTTCGGGTTTATTTTATAGGTAAGTATTTATTTTTAAATAGGAATAATTTAGTTAATAATATTAATTTTTATTTAGATTTATTTAAATAATATTTAAGTTAGGGGGTGTTAGGGTTAGGGTTAGACTTAGGTTTAGGGGTTAATAAGTTTAATATAGTGGCGGTGGTGTAGGGGGGGCAGGATAGGGGTTAATAAGTTTAATACAGGTGGCGGCAGTATAGGGGGGCAGGATAGGGGTTAATAACTTTAAGATAGGTGGCGGCGGTATAGGGGGGCAGGATAGGGGTTAATAAATTTAATATAGGTGGCGGCGGTATAGGGGTCGGCAGATTAGGGGTTAATAGGTATTATGTAGGTGGCGGCAGGGTCCGGGAGCAGTGGTTTAGGGGTTAATATATTTATTATAGTTGGTTTAGGGGTTAGTAAGTTTATTTAGTTGTGGCGGGGTCCGGGAGTGGCAGTTTAGAGGTTAATAAGTATAATGTAGGCGGCGACGGTGTAGGGGGGACAGATTAGGGGTGTTTAGACTTGGGGTACATGTTAGGGTGTTAGGTGCAGACACTTCCCATAGGAATCAATGGGATATCGGGCAGCAGCGAACATGAGCTCTCGCTTCTGTCAGACTCCCATTGATTCCTATGGAATCCGCCGCCTCCAGGGCTGTGGATTGAAAACCAGGCACGCTGGGCCGGAAAAGTGCCGAGCATACCTGCTAGTTCTTTGATAACTAGCAAAAGTAGTTCGGCACATCTGGAGTGACGTAAGAATCGATCTGTGTTGGACTGAGACCGGCGGATCGTAGCTTACGTCACTATATTCTACTTTTACCGGTCTCTAGCCTTTGATAACTAAGGCGAATCAGCCTCGCCACAAATACGCTGCGGAATTCCAGCGTATTTGCGGTTGATGGCTTGATAACTAGAGGCCCATGTCTTCAAGTCCTCTTCTTTATTGGCTCACCATCTAGTGTTGGAAGAAAGCATACAGCATTAAACTTGTCACTTGCTAGAAGCTGTAGCTGATCCTCGATTTCTGCCTGAGTTTCCACACTGACGTCAGGCCATCTGACTTTGGCACTGCACTTCAGGGCTGTCTGTCACGCAGCTGATTCATCCGCTAGCCTCCCTCTTCCACAGTTAGTGCTGCCATCTGTTCTCCACAAAAAATACTGGACAAAGGTAGTAAGTGAGGGAGCACACAGTGACCTCTTCTCAACGCTTCACCTTAGGCCCTATCAAATATATTATATATTATCCCTTTGACTAAATGTAGCACATACAAATCAGTGTTTTACTACGCTCACTGTTGCCAGTAAATACACAAAGCAGTGACTGCCCAATGACTGCTTGTGCCCAATGACTGCTGGTATCACATAAGACAGTGATGTTTTGCTTGTTATGCTCCTTTGCAGTCATATTTGTTATGCAGAGTAAAAGAGAAATTTTTGTTTCGGATTAAATTTTGTTCTTAATATTTAAGGAAATTTATTTCCCTGAATATTCAGTGGCTGCACTATTCAGTATTCATTTTGTTTATCTGTAGCTACAACACTTACCTTAACGTGCTCTGGAGATTTTCATAATTTTTTTTTGTTTGTTTTCTTTAATTTTCTTTGTGCATTCATTCGGTTATTCGTTTCATTAAAACAAAAACAAAAATCCGATTTTCATCACAAATATGTATTCGTGATGAAACGATTGCACAAGACTAATGCATAGAGATAATATAGCTGCCACTCACGGGACATTTAAGTGTCCAGTAATTTTGTGTAGATTTGACTTGACATCCTGCTAAAATAATGGACTGTCCTCTTGAATACTAGACACCTGGCCACTCTATCCACTGTCATCCATATTTTGCGAAAAAAGAAGTGACTCGTGATTGTGAGGCAGATAGAGCTTCATGAGTACGAGGGTTGCAGCAGAGTAGTCATTAAGTTCATTCATAAGGTCATTCAGTTACTCCATGTGTTTTGCCCACAGTCACTCAGACCAGTGACAGTCTGAGAAGGAATTTTAAGAAGGGATTTTAAAAAGTAATTACAAAAAGCTTAAATGGACATGAAACACAGAACTATTCTTTTATGATTCAGATAGAGCATACATTTGTAAACAACTTTCCAGATTCCACTTTTATCAATTGTGCTTCATTCTCTTTGTATCATTTGTTGAAGGAGCAGTAATGAGAGCTATCTGAGTACATCAGTAACAAAATTACAAGAGAGGTGTATGTGCAGCCACCACTCAGCAGCTAGCTTACCTAGGTATGCTTTACAATAAAGGATACCAAGAGAACTAAATAAATTAGATAATATAAATGTTAAAAAGTTGTTTAAAATTGTTTACTTTATCTGAATAATGAAAGAATAAATGTTGGGTTTCATAGGGCAGTTTGTTCAGTTGTTGTTGTGTCTCTAATTTGAACACAACCACTGACAGTGACACTTTTGACACGGCAATAAGGGTCTGTAAGAAAAAAATTAATTAAAAAATAAATAAATAATTTATTCTGTGCAGTTTGTTCATTTGTGTCTTTATATTATGCAGAGAACCAGTGGTACTAATGACTGACACAAGGCAAAGATAAATATAATGTGTAATCCTATTCAGTGGTGTATTTAGGTTTTGTGCTGCCCTAGGCACTCAAAATTCTGCTATTTTTTCCTTAGGGTGCAGCATGTTTTTTTTCCCCATGGTATTATCATAGTAAATGTTAATGTTTGAGTGCCCGTGTGTGTATATGTGTTGGTATGTGTAGTGAGTGTGTGTATATGTGTTTGTATGTGTAGTGAGTGTGTGTATATGGTGAGTGTGTAAGTAGCACAGTGTGTGTGTGGTGAGTGTGTATATAGTGAGATTTAAAAAGTGCTGCCCCCCCCCCTAAATCTGCCGCCCTAGGCAAGTGCCTTGTTTGCCTAGGCCAAAATACACCCATGATCCTATTATTTCATTGGGGATAACTAAAACATGCAGTTATCCTTATACATGCTTTATTTATTGTGTAAAACATACTATACACACTGAAGGGAGTGTCCACCAATAAAGCTAATAAAGCTATGGGAATTATCTATATTAGCCAGTAACATCTTGATTTTAAGATATTTTATTTCGCTTTTATAATTTCTTAATTTAAAATGTTTTACTTAGGGCTAGATTACAAGTGGAGCACTAATTTATCGCAAGCCCATAAACAGCCATTACAACTGGCTGATTAATGCTACCGCGAGCTTGCGGGAGCAATTACCACTCAGAAATCTAACCAGACATCAGATCTCTGGTTAATTTTACAAAAGTGCCCTAATTGCACCCAAATTTTAGTCTAATGTGGGTTTTGTAAATTTAAAAATATTAGCATTTTTTATTATATGTTTCTGTGTCTAATATTGTAACACGTATGACTGTTACCATCAGTTGTAATGTTTGAAAATCCTCAATAAAAAAATTATTCTTAAAAAAAAAAAAAAAACAGCACGAAGCAGTTTTTAGGGGTTAAATTGAGTGGGTGTGGGGGTGTTAGAAATAAAACGGCATTGAAAAGTGCCTTTACATTGTGGTCTACGGAGAACTGTGTGTACTATGTGTTAATATGTATATATATATATATATATATATATATATATATATTTATATATATACTGTATATATATAAATATATATATATATATATATAATCTGCTGCCCATCGCTGCTTGACTTACTCCCTTGGCTGCATGAGGTTTTCAGTCGTGTCTCATGGCATGAGAACAAGACTCCCGTTGGAGCCTATAGAAGCATGCTCGTGAGCGCAATGCTTCCCTGCAATGCGAATGCGAGGTTGTGATCACATTGTGCCTAACTTTTTATACCAGCGCACATTTGCGTGCGCTAGTATTACTGAGTATTACTGAGTGGAACACAAATATCGTGAATGATCACTAGTAGGTGGTCCTCTTGGACGTTCCTCTTCATCTTCATGGCAGCCGTCCTTCCATCTTCTGTCTTCAATCTTCAGCCTTCCATCTTCTTCCTTCTTTTTCCATTCGATCCTTCTTTTCTACTTATCCTCTTTTCTTCTTGCAGAGGTCCTCTTCGTGTGGTCACCGCCGCACACTGAAGCTTGAATGCAAGGTTCTTCCTTATATAGGTGTACTCTTTCATTTCTATTGGCTTATTTTTTAATTCTTAGTCCATTCAACCAATAAAATGAAAACTTTGGTTGGTTGATTGGACTAGGAAAAATCCCTTTAACCCCTTAATGACCACATCACTTTTCCATTTTCTGTCCGTTTGGGACCAAGGCTATTTTTACATTTCTGTGGTGTTTGTGTTTAGCTGTAATTTTCCCCTTACTCATTTACTGTACCCACACATATTATATACCGTTTTTCTTGCCATTAAATGGACTTTCAACATATACCATTATTTTCATCATATCTTATAATTTACTATAAAAAAAATTATAAAATATGAGGAAAAAATGGAAAAAAACACACTTTTTCTAACTTTGACCCCCAAAATCTGTTACACATCTACAACCACCCAAAAAAACATATGCTAAATAGTTTCAAAATTTTGTCGTGAGTTTAGAAATACCCAATGTTTACATGTTCTTTGCTTTTTTTGCAAGTTATAGGGCCATAAATACAAGCAGCACTTTGCTATTTCCAAACCACTTTTTTTCAAAATTAGCAATAGTTACATTGGGACACTGATATCTTTCAAGAATCCCTAAATATCCATTGACATGTATATATTTTTTTTTAGAAGACATCCCAAAGTATTGATCTAGGCCCATTTTGGTATATTTCATGCCACCATTTCACCGCCAAATGCGATCAAATAAAAAAAATTGTTCCCTTTTTCACAATTTTTTTCACAAACTTTAGGTTTCTCACTGAAATTATTTACAAACAACTTATGCAATTATAGCATAAATGGTTGTAAATGCTTCTCTGGGATCCCCTTTGTTCATAAATAGCAGACATATATGGCTTTGGTTTTGCTTTTTACTAATTAGAAGGCTGCTAAATGCGACTGCGCACCACACGTGTATTATGCCCAGCAGTGAAGGGGTTAATAAGGGAGCAGGTAGGGAGCTTCTAGGGTTAATTTTAGCTTCAGTGTAGTGTAGTAGACAACCCCAAGTATTGATCTAGGACCATTTTGGTATATTTCATGCCACCATTTCACCGCCAATTGCAATCAAATTAAAAAAAAACGCTAAATTTTTCACAATTTTAGGTTTCTCACTGAAATTATTTACAAACAGCTTGTGCAATTATGGCACAAATGGTTGTAAATGCTTCTCTGGGATCCCCTTTGTTCAGAAATAGCAGACATATATGACTTTGGCGTTGCTTTTTGGTAATTAGAAGGCCGCTAAGTGCTGCTGCGCATCACACGTGTATTATGGCTAGCAGTGAAGGGGTTAATTAGGTAGTTTGTAGGGAGCTTGCAGGGTTAATTTTAGCTTTAGTGTAGAGATCAGCCTCCCACCTGACACATCAGACCCCCTGATCCCTCCCAAACAGCTCCCTTCCCTCCCCCACACCACAATTGTCCCCGCCATCTTAAGTACTGGCAGAAAGTCTGCAAGTACTAAAATAAAAGTTTTTTTTTTTTTTAAATAAAATACATTTTTAGCATATTTACATATGCTACTTTGTAGGATCCCCCCTTAGCCCCCAACCTCCCTGATCCCCCCCACAACAGCTCTCTAACCCCCCCTCTGACTTATTGGGGGCCATCTTGGGTACTGGCAGCTGTCTGCCAGTACCCAGTTTGCAAGAGAAATTTTTTATTTTTATGTTGTTTTTCTGTAGTGTAGCTTCCCCCCCCCCCCACAGACCAATCCCCCACCCCCTAACTAATGCATTTTAATGTCAATAGTTAGTACTTTTTAAACTTTTGAGTAACTAATTTTTCTGTAGTGTAGCGGCTCCCACCCGCTCCCTCCCCGTGCACGCGCCCGCCCCCCCGCCCTCCCGTGCACGCGCACGCGTCCGTGCGCGCCCCAGATCACCCCCGCCCACGATCCCGCCCCCCTCCACATCATCAGGGCCATCGATGGCCGCCACCCGCCTCCCGAACCGGCTCCCACCCACCAACGGATTTAGCCGGTGATGTCCGGTGCAGAGAGGGCCACAGAGTGGCTCTCTCTGCACCGGATTGCTAAAAAATGTTATTGCAGGATGCCTCAATATCGAGGCATCACTGCAATAACCGGAAAGCAACTGGAAGCGAGCAGGATCGCTTCCAGCTGCTTTCCAGACCAAGGACGTACGCCACACGTCCTCGGTCATTAACTGTATTTTTTTTGAGGACGTGTGGCGTACGTCCTTGGTCCTTAAGGGGTTAAGGGCAATCTTTTTTTAGTATAGAGTTTTTTTTTAGTTTAGAATTTTTTTGTAGAATAGGCTTTTTTGTGGGGGGGCTGGGGTTTTCTTTTAATGTATAATGGGGTTGTAGTATTGATTTGAAAAAGTGCTATGTCACTTTAGAGTAATATCCTACAAAAAGCCCTTCTAAGGGCTTTTGTTATAGTAACTTTTAGTGATACTTTTTTTTTAGTATAGGCATAACTGTGTTTTTTATTTTTATGGTAGTGTTTTTTTGGTTTTGTTTTCTATAGTGTTAGTTTTGTTATTTTTTGTAACTGTAACTAGTATAGGCATAACTGTGTTTTTTATTTTTATGGTAGTGTTTTTTTTTGTTTTGTTTTCTATAGTGTTAGTTTCTTATTTTTTGTAACTAGTGTGTGTTAGCTTAGAGGTTAGGTGTTATGTAGTTAGGTAGTGTAGGGATAGTTTGCGTTTGGAGGTTTGTGGCAGATTAGGTTTTAATAGGTTAGGGGGCTTATTGTGTTGTGGTGGTTTAGGGGTTAATAGCTTAGGGGGCTTATGGTGTTGGGGTGTTGTGGCAGTGTAAGGGTTAATAGGTTAGGGGTTGTTAGGTCTTTAGGTTGTGACAAATTAGGGGTTAATAGTGTAGGTTGCACTGGAGGTTAGGGCATGAAAGGCGTTAGTAGTTTATTTTAGTTTATTTTAGTATTACATTTATGTATATCCAATGTTAAAATGATATGCATTGTCATGTATAATGTGTTTTTATATAATTTAAAATTTAGTTATTTTTTATTGTCATTTCTATTATTTTAAGCATAAATATATAATTTAAATGATATATTTATGCTTAAAATAATAAAATTAGCATTTGTAAATTAGATACAATACTTAAAATAATTTGCATTATACATGAAAATGCATATAATTTTAACATTGGATATAAATGTAGCAACATAGATCCTATTTTTAAGAGGGAGTTTTTTTTTTTGTATACTTTATTAGTCAGGTAGATTGCAGACATTATGTAGGTGTAAGCGTTCTGTGTGAGATAGCCGGGCGTTCCAGGGGGAGTAAAGGGAAGACATAGCGTAGGTGTAGGTGGTCTGTAGGAATTAGCTAGGTGGTTCAGGGATGTGTAGCTAAGACATGATTTAGGTGTAGGCGGTATTAGGGAGTTAGCTGGGTTTTCCAGGGGGAGTGTAGCTAGAGTATGACATAGGTGTAGGCATTTTGTGGGAGTTAGATGGGCATTCCAGGGGAGTAACCTGTACTTTGATTGAGATATATTACAATCTCTGAAGTACAGGTTAGGAGTAGGGTGTCAGTCATGTTTGTCCATGTTCTGGCAAAACTTTACAGTGTGAGGCAGGTAGTGTAGGTAAGGTCACACAGGCATTATTTGAAGTGTTCCAACACAGAAACCATGTTTGGGTTCAGTGAGCACACTGTCTGCGCTGTGTAGTAACACTTCAAATATGGCTCCCCCACCCGTAGAAAGTGCCGACAAGTGGTGATGTTTTGCTGACGTAGTGCTCCTAATGAAATCCTATGAGAGACATATAGCCACACACCAACAGTTCAAGGGTCTACCCCATTTATTTAGAAACAAGGCTGACAAGAAACTGCCTTTCTGTCCTCGTCTGCCTCGCTGTCCATTAGTCTGTCGATGCTTTGAATATCGAGGCCTAAGGCACTGATATGATATAAACCTTTATGCTCAGATGAGATATTCTAAAATGATCCTTGCAGATTTTGCTTTACTTCTCCAAAGGGTGTTCCCTGCATTTTTGTATGTAAAGGAGCCAAGCCAATTGCAATATAGTATTGCATGACATGACAGCTCTGCTGCATTTACACTTTGTGCTTTCTATTTTATATCACTTTATACTTCAGATTAAATTTTATTACATTTAAACTTTGCACTTTCTATTTTAGATTTTATTTTGTGTACAGAAGTATATTTAGGATTGTGATTTTACAAATTCTGATTATAGAGCTGAATTCACAGAGGCAGGACTCACTGATTTTTTTAAGAAAAGGGGAGAGATCTGGAAATCCAAGAGAGATGAGAGATGCCTTCAATAGAAAGTAATGAAGCTCTCTGGGATACAAAATTTCACATGGCAGAGAGAAGGTAACTGGAGAACCCCTGGGGCTGATATAAAGACTCGCGGCTAGATTACGAGTTTTGCGTTATGGCTCATAACGCTGCTTTTTCACTACCGCTGATATTACGAGTCTTGTCAGAATAGCTGCACCACACACTTTTTGGGCCGTAATGCAACGTAACTACCAGACCTTTCAAAAAGTCCTTTTTCAATGGGACTTCCATAGCACCGGTATTATGAGTTTGCCTGTCCGGCCAAAAAGTGAGCGGTACAGCCTATAACTACAAGATTCGTACCATAAACTGAAAGTCAGTAGTTATGGGTTTTGCGCTACAAAGCTGTACCATAAAACTCATAACTAAAGTGTTACAAAGTACACTAACACCAATAAACTACCTATTAACCCCTAAACCGAGGCCGTCTTGCATCGCAAACACTATAATACATGTATTAACCCCTAATCTGCCGCTCCCGACATTGCCACCACTATAATAAACATATTAACCCCTAAATGCAATCAGCCAATAGGATTGAGCTCGAGTTCTATTGGCTGTTCCAATCAGCCAATAGAATGCGAGCTCAATCCTATTGGCTGATTGTATCAGCCAATCGGATTGAAGCTCAGTCCTATTTGCTGATTGCATCAGCCAATATGATTTTTTACCCTTTAATTCCGATAGGCTGATAGAATTCTATCAGCCAATCGGAATTCAAGGGACGCCATCTTGGATGACGTCCCTTAAAGGAACCTTCGTTCTTCAGTAGCCATCGACAGAAGAGGATGCTCCATGCCTGATGTCTTGAAGATGGAGCCGCTCCGCGTCAGAAGGATGAAGATAGAAGATGCCGTCTGGATGAAGACTTCTGCCCGCCTGGAGTACCACTTCTTGCCTCTTGGATGAAGAGTTCTCCCAGCTCCGTTGAGGACTTCTGCCCGCTTGGATGAAGACTTCTCCCGGGCTTGATGAGGATGGATGTCCGGTCTTCAAAAACTGTAAGTGGATCTTTGGGGGTTAGTGTTAGTTTTTTTAAGGATTTATTGGGTGGGTTTTATTTTTAGCTTAGGGTTTGGGCAATGGAAAAGAGCTAAATGCCCTTTTAAGGGCAATGTCCATCCAAATGCCCTTGTCAGGGCAATGAAGAGCTTAGGTTTTTTAGATTGTATTTGGGGGGTTTGATTGTGTGGGTGGTGGGTTTTACTGTTGGGGGGTTGTTTGTATTTTTTTTTACAGGTAAAAGAGCTGATTTATTTGGGACAATATCCCTGCAAAAGGCCCTTTTAAGGGCTATTGGCAGTTTAGTTTAGGCTAGGTTTTTTTTTATTTTGGGGGGGCTTTTTATTTTGATAGGGCTATTAGATTAGGTGTAATTAGTTTTAATATTTGATCACTTATTTTTTATTTTGTGCAATTTTATGTTTATTTTTTTTGTAATTTAGTTAATTGTATTTAATTAATGTAATTTATTTAATTGTTGTACAATGTTAGGTGTTAGTGTAAGACAGGTTAGGTTTTATTTTACAGGTAAGTTTGTATTTATTTTAACTAGGTAGCTAGTAAATAGTTAATAACTATTTACTTACTAGTCTACCTAGCTAAAATAAATACAAACCTAGCTGTGAAATAAAAATAAAACCTGATAGCTACAATGTAACTATTAGTTATATTGTAGCTATCTTAGGGTTTATTTTACAGGTAAGTATTTAGTCTTAAATAGGAATTAGTTAGGTAATAATAGTGATTTTTATTTAGATTTATTTTAATTATATTAAAGTTAGGGGTGTTAGAGTTAGGGTTAGACTTAGGGTTAGGTTTAGGGGTTAATATATTTATTTAGTGTTTGTGATGTGGGAGGCCAGAGGTTTACGGGTTAATAACTTTAGTACAGTGGCAGCAGCGACATTGGGGGCGGCAGATTAGGGGTTAATAAGTGTAGGTAGGTTGCGACGACATTGGGGGCAGCAGATTAGGGGTTAATAAATGTAGGTAGGTGGCGACGACATTGGGGGCAGCAGATTAGGGGTTAATAAGTGTAATGTAGGTGTCGTGACGTTGGGGGTGGCATATTAGGGGTTAATAAGTGTAATGTAGATGTCGGTGGCGGCAGATTAGGGGTGTTTAGACTCAGGGTTTATGTTAGGGTGTTAGGTGTAAATATATGTTTTGTTTCCCCAATCAATGGGGCTGCGTTACAGAGCTTTACGCTCCTTTATTGCAGGTGTTAGGCTTTTTTTTAGCCAGCTCTCCCCATTGATGTCTATGGGGAAATCCTGCACAAGCACGTAAAACCAGCTCAAAGCAGAGCTGGTATTTGTGTGCGGTATGGAGCTCAACGCTGTCATATTGCCTGCTAACGCTGGGTTTTTGCAAACCTGTAATAGCAGCGCTATTAAAGGTGAGTGGTGGAAATAACTTGCAAGTTAGTACCGAGCCGCTCATAACGCAAAACTTGTAATCTGGTTGTCTGTTTTCAATTCCAAATTAAACTGAAATGTTTTCACTACAATTTACCTTGCTTTTATCTATATCTTAGTATATATTACTTTTCTGTTAGTTAAAATAAGTCTATTGTAAATCTTGAGCAAACTACATCTGCATACAACTGGCAAGACAAATCAGTGAGACTAGCTTGTTTAAAATACTTAGGATTACAAGTTGCGCAGCAAATCAGTTGCGAAAACACTGCACAGATTATGGCTTTTTTGCATTTGGTGTTGCGCAGCTATTACAAGTTGCAAAACAACTCATTTTGCATGCGCTTTAAGCCGCATAATCCAAACAGCCAAATCACATTCAAGTATTCTCATATCATGCAGGGCTGTATTGCAGGGCTTGTCTCTCCTTCATATATAGATATGAGAGTGATTTTGCAGTGCTGCAGAGTCCTGCGCTTTTTATTTTGAATATTCATTGAGTTCAGTCTCTGTGAAGTCTGAACTGCAATTTCTCTCCAAGCTAGACAACCTTTGAATATCAGGGCCTAAGTGAGGTAGAGGGGTATTACTATTAAGGTTGGGGGAATATTTAACAATATTAAAAAAAAAAAAAAAAAATTTATCCATTCGTTCGTTTGAATCAAATAATATATCGAATATACATATAGGAAATTTAAATGTGTATATTTGAACTATTATGAACATTCAATATCAAAAGCAACATTTGAATTCAAAAGCAACATTTGATTCAAAAGCAACATTCGATTCAAAAGCAACATTCGAAAATCCAACATAACATTTGATTTTCGAATTTTAAAGAAATGTTGTTCTTATTGATAATCGATTCTGTAATAGTAATATACAAAAGAATATCCGTTCTAACATTTGAATTTTGATTTGGCCACATTTGTCCATCCCTAATTACCCTTCCTCAAGGCATTGTTAAAGGGACATTAAAGTCTTAATTAGACAATGTTTATCCAGACAAAGCATACAATTTTAAATAACGTTCCATTTTACTTCTATTATTTAGTTCTCTTCCTTCTTTTTTATCCCTGTTGAAAGGTTTATCTAGGATGCAAACTGCTGATTGGTGGCTGCATATATATGCTTACTCTCATTGGCTCACCCCATGTGTTTAATTAGCAACCAGTAGTGCATTGCTGCTCCTTCAACAAATTATACCAAGAGAATGAAGCCAATTTGATTATAGAAGTAAACTGGAAAGTTGTTTAAAAATGTATGCTCTTCCTAATTCATGAAAGAAAAATATTAGGTTTCATTTCTCTTTAAAGTTGCAATAATTAATTAATTATAATTAAAGTAAGTTGAATAACGCTGACAATAGCAAAAAAGAGATGATCCGCTGTCCCAGCCGCAACCAGTAGACTATCAATATGAGAAACAAAATGGTGCCCCAACAATAGCCAATAAAATGGAGGCATGTTCCCAAATGTTACATAGATAAGATAGATCATTAACTAATAATCATAAAGGCAGCATGTTAACCTAACAAATAACAATATTAGGGGGCATATACATTTGTCAGCTATCCAGTGCTGCTCCCTAATTGCATAAATAACAATTATTATGAGGAGACAATAAATGAAAAGTACTTCTCAAACACTAGCACTTTCAGTCCTAAGATAAAACATTTAATTGAAAAACAGACACAACCTGGAAAAAAAATCTATATTCCTTAAATATAAGAGGACCAACTAAGAAATACTGCTATATAAGAGATACAATATAAATGCCTGAAAGAAGCTTGGGCTTTAATATTCTGTATTTAGAGATACCCAGAGATCTACAACATTGGGGATCATAAGCAGCATTAGTATAACAAAAAAGCAATCACATGAATCAAAGACCATGTAGCATCTACAAGCTTAAATAAAGTACAGCTATATTTTGCAATTTACCCTCTCATAAACATGTATTAGAAGTATCTAGGAAAACTGCCAAATAGTACAGACTGGAGCCCAAACAATTATTCAGCCTCTCTCCATAGTTAGTAGATGAGATTGTCCATCATCCATCATCATCACCAACTTATTGCAAATCCAATACAGTAAATTGGGGGAAGCAAATGCAGTGACAGGCAAGATAGCAATGCGACACTCGATGGGTCCAGGAGTATTCCAGCTGATGGGGTTTACACTAAGGCCTTCTGGGTTAGAACAAAAAGAAAGGTCTATTTTGATATAATTGAGTATAATTAAAGGGACATTCAACACCAGATTTTTGTTGTTTATTACCCATTCCCCAGTTTTGCATAACCAACACAGTTATATTATTACACTTTTTACCTCTGTGATTACCTTGTATCTAAGCCTCTGCAAACTGCCCCCTTATTTTCAGTTCTTTTGACAGACTGCCAATCAGTGCTCATTCCTAGGTAACTTCACGTGCAGGAGCTCAATGCTATCTATATGAAACACATGAACTAACGCCCTCTAGTGGTGAAAAACTGTCAAAATGTATTAAGATTCAAGGCGGCCTTCAAGGTCTAGGAAATTAGCATATGAACCTCCTAGGTTTACCTTTCAACTAAGAATACCAAGAGAACAAAGCAAAATTGGTGATAAAAGTAAATTGGAAAGTTGTTTAAAATTACATGCCCTATCTGAATCATGAAAGTTTTTTTTGGACTTGACTGTCCCTTTAAGCGATATACACCAAGAAATATGTTTGATGTTTCGATAAGTCAAAGATATTTAATGGATACATTCGTCCTTTATTCCAGCTCTTTGTATTATTACCTTACATAGCCTACCTGGAAGTTCCCCGAGCATGTATTTTTTATTTTTATGGTCTTTAATTGAATACTGAAATTCGCAGAAATTTAATAATTTCTTATTTATTAATAAAATAAAGAGCAACTGCATGGAATGCAAGTAAAATGCAATGGTGGCTTTAGGGAGCCAAATTAAAAATTTACTTTTGTTGCAAAGGAGAGTGAGATTACAGGGATCTCAGATGTTGCTCTGCTTGTTAAACAATTTGGACACTTAGCTTTGGTTTATTAAATTAAAAGGAAGATCTGTGTCCTCTCTGTTCCCTTAAAAACTAATTATAGCTAAGATGGCAATTGTCCTTAACAATGCTATCTAAATCAAATTAAGCTGTTAGGATCTTTGAAAGCGATACCGTAAAGCTACTAAATTCCATTGAATTAAACTAATGTATGTCCAGTATACATAGACACATACCAACAAGATTTTATCAGATATTTTTTGTAAGCCTTAATTAATGAATAGTGGATTCAGTAAATTCAAGGCAAAGGACTGCAGGATACAGTAATTTTTTTTTTTTTTTAATTTTCATTCGATGTTGCAGTGAATTATATTTAAATTGTCATTGTAGTGGAAAAAATATAATACTTTATCCCACTGATTGAAGGAACATGGTCAATACAGTGAGACAAAGATTTTTTTAAGAAAGAAGCTGTTCATTGGTTTTAATGGCAAAAGTTGTGCCTTTTTACAAAAAAAAATTGCAGTGTGAAAAATGTTTACAAACCTACTTAGTGACCAGGTAAACAATAGACATTTTGGAGTATATAATTATATATCAGAATATATATTTAAAAAGACTTAGAATATATTCCCCATGTGAAGAACATTGGAATGTGAAATATTTGCGGTAAATGCATAGTTAAAACCATTACTGAATATTAATATTGAATAAAATTGCTTTTTTATGTTTTATGGTAATTGACTGGAAAGGGCTCTCCAATAAATACATACATATAAATACTGTATTGCAGTGCAGATTGCGTTTACGAAGTTCTGTTTGTTACAGTAAGATTGTATAAACGCGGTTGGTAGAGCATGA
Organism: Bombina bombina; assembly: GCF_027579735.1. Taxonomy (NCBI): domain Eukaryota; kingdom Metazoa; phylum Chordata; class Amphibia; order Anura; family Bombinatoridae; genus Bombina; species Bombina bombina. The sequence continues at coordinate 132,577,789 of NC_069500.1, forward strand.
TACATTTTTCATAATCACTATCGGTACGGTATAGTAAAGATTTTCATACACTTGATCAGTACAGTGCAATACAGGGCTTCATAAACACGATCAACACAGTGTGAAAGAAGCTTATTTGTTTCAGTGTTATAATGGCACCTTTATACAAAACATGTTTTACAGAGTGAAAAATGTTTCAAAATCCACTATTGTAGCCGGGAAAACTAACATGGCCGCCAGTAGTGAAACTACAGCACTATGCATGCGTAGAGGCCATCTTTGTTAAGGTCGCCGTGAGTATTACACATGTGGAGGGAAAGCTGGATGCCGGATGCCTCAACAAAGATGGCTGCTACGCATTGCTGTTATTTCACTGCTGGCAACCATTTTAGTTAAGTCACCGTCACATTGGGGCACGGTGAGTGAGGGGGTTGCTTCAGATTTTGGTGCCTACAATCACCTAGGATGTAAATCCGGCCAGGTGCCTGCATTACTTGTGCACGTATTACAAGTTCAAAGTAATTGTGCCCCGCTGAGTGCAATTTAAGTTTGAGCTTGTTGGATTAGCACGACTGAAGACCTTGCTTTAAGGGTAAGGGGTTAAAAAAAATTGTACCAAAGCACAACATTAATATATTCAAATAAACTCTTACACTCATATTTATACTACCTGATTAATATTTTTTTAAAAAGTTAAAAGGTATATGGTATACTGTATGATAAAGTGTTTGAATGGAAAGGTCTATAACATATATACATATACATGCATGTCTAAATATGTGTATATGTATGTATACATATATATATATATTTGGATTTATATATATATATATATATATATATAAACATATAGAGGCCTATTTATCAAGTCGTCAACTATGCTGCATTCGCTGGCACCAATACGCTCGCCTACCATCGCAGCTGCGGACCTGAATATGATCTCCATATTAATATTAACTGTTGTTAATTAAATAAAGTTATTAACCCCTATCCCAGACCCCACTGCAACCTAAATAAAGTTATTAACCCCTATCCTGCCGCTCCCGGACCCCACCGCCACTAAATAAATTATTAACCCCTGGTCTCCCACATCCCTACCACTTACTAAACCTATTAACCCTTAAACCACCAGCCCCCCACATCGCCATAAACTAAATTAAGCTATTAACCCCTAAACCTAACAACCCGCTAACTTTACATTAAAATTACCTCATCACTATCTTATAATAAATTAAACTTACATGTAGAATTAAATTAAACTATATTAAACTATTAATTAATTAACATACCCTAACTATTATACTAAAATTACATTAAACTATATTAAACTATTAATTAACCTACCCTATTATACTAAAAATACATAAAACTACCAATTAAATTAACTATATTACATTTTTAAAAACCTAACCCTACTCAATTTATTTAAATCTACAATTGACTAATTTCTAAATTACAAAAAAAAATAAACACTAAGTTACAAAAAATAAAAAACCACAGTATCAAAAATAAAAAAGAATTGCACCTAATCTAATAGCCCTATCAAAATAAACCCCCCCCCCCCCAAAATGAAAAACCCTAGCCTACAATAAACTACCAATGACCCTTAAAAGGGCCTTTTGCAGGGCATTGCCCCAAAGAAATCAGCTCTTTTACGTTTTAAAAAAAATACAAACACCCCCCCAACAGTTAAACCCACCACCCACACAACCAACCCCCCCAAATAAAAAGCCTATCTAAAAAACCTAAGCTCCCCATTGCCCTGAAAAGGGCATTTGTATGGGCATTGCCCTTAAAAGGGCATTAAGATCTTTTACTGCCCAGATCCTACTCTAAAAATAAAACCCACCCAATAAACCCTTAAAAAACCTAACACTAACCCCCGACGATCCACTTACAGTTTTTGAAGACCGGACATCCATCCTCATCCAAGTGGCAGAAGTCATCATCGAAGCCGGCAGAAGTCTTCATCCAGACGGCATCTTCTATCTTCATCCATCCGGCGCAGAGTGGGTCCATCTTCAAGACATCCGGTGCTGAGCTCCTCTTCTTACGATGGTCAACGTAGAATGTAGTTTACCTTTAAGGAACATCATCCAAGATGGCGTCACATTCCGATTGGCTGATTCTGAATTCTATCAGCCAATAGGAATTAAAGGGGGAAAAATCCTATTGGCTGTTGCAATCAGCCAATAGGATTGAGCTCGCATTCTATTGACTATTCCAGGGAGTTAATAACTTTATTTAGTCACAGCAGTGTCAGGGTGGCAGATTAGGGGTGTTTAGACTCAGGGCTTATGTTAGGTTGTTAGGTGTAATCGTTACTGGTTTTCTACCATATAAATCAATGGGATATCTGGCAGCATCGAACATAAGCTTTCGCTGCTTTCAGACTCCCATTGATTCCTATGGCATCCGCAGCCTCCAGGGTGGCTGATTGAAAACCAGGTATACTAGGCCGAAATAGTGGCGAGCGTACCTGTTAGAAATTTGATAACTTGCAAAAGGTGTTAGATAGTGCCGAATTTGTATTCGGAACATCTGTAATGACATAAGCATCGATCTGTGTTGGATTGAGACCAGCGGATCATATGTTACGTCACAAATTTCAACTTTTGCCAGTCTGTAGGCTTTGATAACTAGGTCGAATCAAGCTCGCCACAATTACGCTGCGGAATTCCAGGGTATTTGCGGTTGACAGCTTGATAATTAGGCCTTATCGACACATATAAATCATATATACACTTTGGAGGCCTTTCCACTCAAATACCTGAAAACATTAAGGGGCCTATTTAATATGGTGCGAGCGGACATGATCCGATATTGCGGATCATGTCCGCTGCACATCGATAAATGCCGACAGCATACTCTGTTGGCATTTATCATTGCACCAGCAGTTCTGGCATTTAAATATGCAAAACTCATTTCGGGTGTAACGCACTTGGTTAAACACTGTCAGGTTAGCGCAAATGATGTTAGTTGTCTTTTAGCAGTACGCTCCATTGAAGTCTATGGGGAGGAGAAGTTAACGAGTCTATACGAATTCATAAGTGCACAGCATTTACTTTCAACTTGTAATACTTGCGATATCCCACCCATATAAAAAGTATATTTTCAGCAGTATTAGCGCTCAAGTGAAATCACTAGATACTGCTCCACTTGTAATCTAGCCCATAATGTTTGTTGCACTATAGAGATCCCATTTATGGAAATCTGCATTGCAACATACCGATAACTTTTATGCAATCCTGGTTGTTACAGTGAGCTTGCATTAATGAGGTTTGTAGAGCGCAATACACTTTTCATAAACGTAATCTGTACAGTAAAATACAAATTTTCATAAACACGATCAATACAGTACAACACAGATTTTCATGAATTTATTCGGTACAGGGCTTTAGTTTTAATGGCACCTTTTTATAAAACACATTGGCCTAGATTTGGAGTTTGGCGGTAGATGGGCTGTTAACGCTACGCGGGCTTTTTTCTGGCCGCACCATAAAATTAACTCTGGTATCGAGAGTCCCAAAAAATGCTGCGTTAGGCTCCAAAAAAGGAGCGTAGAGCATTTTTACCGCAAATGCAACTCTCGATACCAGAGTTGCTTACGGACGCGGCCAGCCTCCAAAACGTGCTCGTGCACGATTCTCCCATAGGAAACAATGGGGCTGTTTGAGCTGAAAAAAAACCTAACACCTGCAAAAAAGCAGCGTTCAGCTCCTAACGCAGCCCCATTGTTTCCTATGGGGAAACACTTCCTACGTCTGCACCTAACACTCTAACATGTACCCCGAGTCTAAACACCCCTACCCTTACACTTATTAACCCCTAATCTGCCGCCCCCGCTATCGCTGACCCCTGATCGGAACAGCCAATAGAATGCGAGCTCAATCTGATTGGCTGATTGGATCAGCCAATAGGATTGAACTTGATTCTGATTGGCTGATTCCATCAGCCAATCAGAATATTCCTACCTTAATTCCGATTGGCTGATAGAATCCTATCAGCCAATCGGAATTCGAGGGACGCCATCTTGGATGACGTCCCTTAAAGGAACCGTCATTCGTCGGGAGACGCCGGAAGAAGAGGATGGATCCGCGTCGGCTGCTTCAAGATGGACCCGCTCCGCACCGGATGGAAGAAGATCGAAGATGCCGCTTGGAGAAGATGTTTGCCGGTCCGGATGTCCTCTTCTTGCCGGATAGGAGGAAGACTTTGGAGCCTCTTCTGGACCTCTTCAGCACCGGATGCCAGGACGGATCGGTGATACCTGGATGGTGAAGACAAGGTAGGAAGATCTTCAGGGGCTTAGTGTTAGGTTTATTTAAGGGGGGTTTGGATTAGATTAGGGGTATGTGGGTGGTGGGTTGTAATGTTGGGGGGGGGGTATTGTATGTTTTTTTTTACAGGCAAAAGAGCTGATTTTCTTGGGGCATGCCCCGCAAAGGGCCCTGTTCAGGGCTGGTAAGGTAAAAGAGCTTTTAACTCTATTAATTTAGAATAGGGTAGGGCATTTTTTTATTTTGGGGGTCTTTGTTATTTTATTAGGGGGCTTAGAGTAGGTGTAATTAGTTTAAAATTGTTGTAATATTTTTCTTATGTTTGTAAATATTTTTTTTTTTTTTTGTAACTTAGTTCTTTTTTATTTTTTGTACTTTAGTTAGTTTATGTAATTGTAGTTATTTGTAGCAATTGTATTTAATTTATTTATTGATAGTGTAGTGTTAGGTTTATTGTAGGTAATTGTAGGTAGTTTATTTAATTAATTTATTGATAGGGTAGTGTTAGGTTTAATTATAACTTAGGTTAGGATTTATTTTACAGGTAATTTTGTTATTATTTTAACTAGGTAACTATTAAATAGTTCTTAACTATTTAATAGCTATTGTACCTGGTTAAAATAATTACAAAGTTGCCTGTAAAATAAATATTAATCCTAAAATAGCTACAATATAATTATAATTTATATTGTAGCTATATTAGGATGTATTTTACAGGTAAGTATTTAGCTTTAAATAGGAATAATTTATTTAATAAGAGTTAATTAATTTCGTTAGATTTAAATTATATTTAAGTTAGGGGGGTGTTAGTGTTAGGGTTAGACTTAGCTTTAGGGGTTAATCCATTTATTATAGTAGCGATGAGCTCCGGTCGTCAGATTAGGGGTTAATAATTGAAGTTAGGTGTCGGCGATGTTAGGGAGGGCAGATTAGGGGTTAATACTATTTATGATAGGGTTAGTGAGGCGGATTAGGGGTTAATAACTTTATTATAGTAGCGCTCAGGTCCGCTCGGCAGATTAGGGGTTAATAAGTGTAGGCAGGTGTCGGCGACGTTGAGGGGGGCAGATTAGGGGTTAATAAATATAATATAGGGGTCGGCGGTGTTAGGGGCAGCAGATTAGGGGTACATAAGGATAACGTAGGTGGCGGCGCTTTGCGGTCGGAAGATTAGGGGTTAATTATTGTAAGTATCTGGCGGCGACGTTGTGGGGGGCAGGTTAGGGGTTAATAAATATAATATAGGGGTCGGCTGGGTTAGGGGCAGCAGATTAGGGGTACATAAGTATAACGTAGGTGGCGGTCGGCAGATTAGGGGTTAAAAAAATTTAATCGAGTGGCGGCGATGTGGGGGGACCTCGGTTTAGGGGTACATAGGTAGTTTATAGGTGTTAGTGTACTTTAGGGTACAGTAGTTAAGAGCTTTATGAACCGGCGTTAGCCCAGAAAGCTCTTAACTCCTGCTTTTTTCCTGCGGCTGGAGTTTTGTCGTTAGAGCTCTAACGCTCACTTCAGAAACGACTCTAAATACCGGAGTTAGAAAGATCCCATTGAAAAGATAGGATACGCAATTGACGTAAGGGGATCTGCGGTATGGAAAAGTCGCGGCTGAAAAGTGAGCGTTAGACCCTTTAATCACTGACTCCAAATACCGGCGGTAGCCTAAAACCAGCGTTAGGAGCCTCTAACGCTGGTTTTCACGGCTAACGCCAAACTCCAAATCTAGGCCATTGTGCAGTGTGAAAAATGTTTAAAAACAAAATATCTTGACTGGAAAAAGCTGTAGCCATCTTTTTATGCGGGATCTTCTTTCTAAAGCACAAAAAAAAAAAATGCCAAAGTGCAATACATTTTTTTTTACGATAAAAGGAGAAACATTTTTAAAGTATAATGCATATATATTACACCTCACACACACATGTACTGTAGACCCTTTAATCCCCTAGCTCAAATGGATTGAACAATATTTATTTTTAATTAAAAAAAAAACAAAGAAAACATTGGTTTAATAACCTCTAAATATACTGTATATGTTATCGTCACCACAACACAGGATTTTTTTCTTCCCTTTAATGTGCTCCAAATTATCTATTTTACCTGCTGTACTGTATTAAATTGTTTTCCTTTATTTATTTTTTCATTTAGAATAGCTGCATTTGCTTGTTTTTTCCCACCTATACTGTAAATTTCAATATTTAAGTCCTGGTTATAGGAAAGTATAAAAACTATAGAGGAAATCAATCTACCAGTGGGGTGGAGGACTATAAGTCCTGGTTATAGGAAAGTATAAAAACTATAGAAGAAATCAATCTACCAGTGGGGTGGAGGACTGATATAGATAGTAAAATGTAAATTTTTCCATTGTTCTCTCTAAATACTCGTCTCACTGTGTATGAAGAGAAAGAAAATATATGGAGGGTTTGGAGTAAACATAAAGATAAGCTCTCCCTGCCATTTTGATTAAGGTGTGGTTTAATTTAGCAGACACAGCTTACTTCATATAGAAAGTATACCTAAAGGAGCAATTTCACTTATATTTTAAACTCTGCAGCTGGTATAAAGGTTTATCGTGCCTGTTTGCACACATCAAAAGTAGCGCACATATTACCAGTTTACAGTAAATGCGTTTGGTCAAGCGCAATTGAAGTGCGTCGGGTTAACACAACTTCTGAGCTCTGGTTAACTGTTACGCTTGAATAAAAAGTTGCATAAAAAACATCCAAAATACACTTAAAAGTACAGTTACTCTCATAATAACACTGTCTGATAAAAAATATATGACTTTTTTTTGCAAAAAAGCCAAAGTTGTGTGAAGTTAACACGAACGGGCAGGATACTTAGCGCTCCGCTCATAATCTAGCCTATCATGTGGAAACATATTTTACGATGCACTGTTCCTTTCCCTACTTCTAAAAAAGTTGTTAGTGTGTTTTGTCTATGAACAGAAGCAATGTCCTTTATAAAAAGTATTGAAATAGTGTGAAAATAAAACATGAGGCCAATTTTGTGGTTTGTGAAGTATGAGCAGTGGCAATGACTTTATCAAAAGCTTTTCACTTTTTTTAATATTTCCAGTGTTAATGTAATTATCACTCAAGTTTTTATTTAAAAGACTTTTAAGAATGTAAATGTTGATGCTTAAGTGCCCGGTTTTTAAAAATTCGATTAAAAACAGGGGCACTTTAATTCATCAAAATTTACATTTCACTCCTGTTGTGAAAAAAAAAACTTACCTTTTAATCTTCACAGCAGCTCCAGCTTCCTCCGGTTGTCACAAGCCATTTCTGATGTCAGAAATGATGGATAGGCCATCCTCCAATCACAGCTTCCCTCCCGGGGGAATCAGTGTCTGATTCAACGCCGTGATTGGAGGAAGCCGGATTCCTCATTTTATACCCAGGAAGAGGCTTTGCAATGGGTTGAGGAAGCTGGAGCTGCTGTGAAGATTAAAAGGTAAGTTTTTTTTTTCACAACACGAGTGAAAAGTAAATTTTGATGAATTAAAGTTTTTTTTAATCAAATTTTTAAAAACCGGGCACTTTAGCATCAAAATTTACTTTCACTTTAACACTGGTTCTAGTGGTAAAAAAAACCCTATTGCTACATTGTATCACATTTACTCTTCTCACTGTAGCAATTGCACTTCACTTTTAATCTAGGCTTTTATAAATAAATGAAGGTGTTTACGGTTTCTTAAAGCATAAAATACCTTGCACATTTATACATAAAAATACACACATATACACACACATGTACCTTCTCAGTCCCACCCCTTGTCATATCCTTTTAATTCTGCCACAAACTCTCTTTTCATCATTAGACTTTTGTTTTTATAAGAATTAAGTGTAAATATAACTTAAATCCTTTATTTCCATTGCATTGGCATGTGTTTTGTCATGCTTGTCAATACCTACTATTAACCTGAACATTGCTTTATCAAAACAGTATCTTTTTCAGTCTCAAATCCTTTGCATCTATGATAACATATTTGACATTGCCTAGCTAATGTTTCAGAAATCACATAGGGTGTTTACAGATTGTCTTGAGCAACATTCATGCTTTAGCTTTTTTTCACTTTTCTTTATTAGGTCCTGCTATTTGCATGGAGAAGAGGCCTTCCTTTCATCTATCTAGTTGTATCTGATGTGATGATCAGAAATGCCCATAAGATGTATCGAGGGGCAATATATCTTGCAGATATGGTTCACTAACAGCAGGGCAGTTTCTAGATAACCTGATTCCCAGGGCAAATTCCAAAATGCGCCTTCTCAGCTCTAAAGTGTACACACACAAACAACTCTCACTCACACATACACACATACATATATACACACACAAACAACTCTCACTCACACATATGTATATACACACACAAACAACTCTCACTCACATATACACACATACGTGTATACACACACAAACAACTCTCACTCACACATACACACATACGTATATACACACACAAACAACTCTCACTCACACATACACACATACATATATACACACACAAACAACTCTCACTCACACATACACACATACATATATACACACACAAACAACTCTCACTCACACATACACACATACGTATATACACACACAAACAACTCTCACTCACACATACACACATACATATATACACACACAAACAACTCTCACTCACACATACACACATACATATATACACACACAAACAACTCTCACTCACACATACACACATACACACATACGTATATACACACACAAACAACTCTCACTCACACATACACACATACATATATACACACACAAACAACTCTCACTCACACACACACTTACATATATACACACACAAACAACTTTCACTCACACATACACACATACATATATACACACACAAACAACTCTCACTCACACATACATATATACACACACAAACAACTCTCACTCACACACACACATACATATATACACACACAAACAACTTTCACTCACACATACACACATACCTATATACACACACAAACAACTCTCACTCACACATACATATATACACACACACAAAAAACTCTCACTCACACATACACACATACGTATATACACACACAAACAACTCTCACTCACACATATGTATATACACACACAAACAACTCTCACTCACACATACACACATATGTATATACACACACAAACAACTCTCACTCACACATACACACATACATACTGCATATACACACACAAACAACTCTCACTCACACATACACATATACGTATATACACACACAAACAACTCTCACTCAGACATACACACATACATATATAAACACACAAACAACTCTCACTCACACATACACACATACATATATACACACACAAACAACTCTCACTCACACATACAAACATACGTATATACACACACAAACAACTCTCACTCACACATACAGATATACATACTGTATATACATACACAAACAACTCTCACTCACACATACACATATACGTATATACAAACACAAACAACTCTCACTCACACATACACACATACGTATATACACACACAAACAACTCTCACTCACACATACACACATATGTATATACACACAACAGACACAGGATCTTATGCACTTGGACTTGTTGGACCAAGTGCTATGGGCTTCACTGTGGAATGGGTTGAAATCTCCTAAGATCTGGTCTGCAGTCGGATAAAGAGATTCCCCATATTTATGGACTTTTGACAGTAGATTAATATAGATTTATGCACAAAATTAACACTTTTATACACAAGCTAGCATGTAGCTCACATGAGATGTATTGGAGCCTTCCTATGCTAGCTCCACCCCACAACATTTTTTGATCAGCTGCCCTTACGACAGCCCTATGCAAAGTTAGCACCCAGGGCAGCTGTCCGTTTTGTCCACACCTTAAAACAGTCTTGACTAAGAATAATAAAGGTGGTAAATGGTACAATCAATTATAACAACCACGTTTTAACAATCTTCTGGGAGATATACTGTATATTGTCAAACATAATCTTTACCAGGACTGTTTCTGTGGCATAGTAAGCAACAATGTAATCTCAACAACAACTACCCAATATTTCTAAATCTCCAGTGAAACCCTACTCCTTCAGAGTGGTAAGAAAAAAATGTAACCTACAAGGGGAACTGAACTTGTTAGCATAGTAGTAAATATCACAATAAAAAGTAGTTTAAAAATAAAATAATATGGGGGAGATTATAAGTGGAGCTCTAATTAACGCTTGCGCTAGAAGTTTTTTGCATGCACATATGTATTTATCTGTTTATATGTATATATATATATATATATATATATATATACTGTATGTCTATAAATACATTTATACACATAAAAACATAAATACATATGTACACACAAACACATTTATATATATATATATATTTAGACATGTATCTGCAAGTATCTATGTGTTAAAGCCCTTTGCCTGCCTTTTGCTAACACCTGAGACTTCATATCTTCGAGCCCTTATAACTTTTTTGTGTAATTTTTTTTTAATAATGTTTATGTGTAACTGTGCTATGTAATGTACTTTTGATGTGTTTTGTGACACATTTTTGTTTCTGAAGACCGCTGCTCCATAACCTGTCCACCTGCTCTGAGGCGGCAGACGGAAATCCACCCGATCGAATATGATCGGGTTGATTGACACCCCCTGCTAGCGGCCGATTGGCCAATCTTTTAAACATAAAAGTAAAGACATATGTGTCAAAGGTGTTGCGGACCTGATCCAACAGTGCGGATTAGGTCTGCAAGACCTCGTTGAATGCGGAGAGCAATACGCTCTCCGTATGCAGCATTGCACCAGCAGCTCACAAGAGCTGCTGGTGCAACGCCGACCACCTGCAGACTCGCGGCCAATGAGCCGCCAGCAGGGAGGTGTCAATCAACCCAATCGCACTCGATCGGGTTGAATTGTGGCGATTCCTGTCCGCCTGCTCAGAGCAGTCAGACAGGGTTATGGAGCAGCGGTCTTTAGATAAGGATAGTAGCTGTTTCTGGCGAGCCTGAAGACTCGCCAGAAACACGGCCCACAAGCTCCATACGGAGCTTGATAAATGGGCCTCATAGCCAGAGCTACACAACGGAGGGATTACCAAGTCCTTTCAGGTCAAGCTATTGGCCCAGTCTTTCCTGAATAAAAGATCCTGTCCTGTTTTCAAGTTTCTGACTGGGTCTATTCCTGGGACTTGGATACTATTGGTTTAGACATTTCACTTGACTCCTGCAGTCTATTTTATCAGCTGTATAATCAAGCAGTGAAACTACAATGGGATCTATTGATTTCCACTCCAAATGTATCTGTTGACAAATTATTTTACTTTTATATTGAAGACTATTGCAACATTTTCTATACTGTATAGGAAGTTAATTTTTTAATATAAAAATATCTACTTTTAGAATAAAAATAACTTTATATTTATTGTTTGTATATAAACTCCAGTCTTAGGGGCCGAATTATCAAGCTTCGAATGGAGCTTGATGCCCCAGTCTAAAGACCACTGCTCCATAACTTGTCCGCCTGCTCTGAGGCTGTGGACATCAATCCGCCTAATCCTATCTGATCGGGCGGATTGACACCCCCTGCTAGCGTGGCCGTGAATCTGCAGGGGCTGCATTGCACAAGCAGTTCACAAGAACTGTTTGTGCAATGATAAATGCTGACAGTGTATGCTGTCGGCATTTATCGATGGGTGGCTGACATGATACGCTACATTGTATCATGTCCGTTTGCACTTTCATAAATCAGCCCCATAGTCCTGATTGTTGGCGTCCATGTTATTTTATGCTAAGTTTCTAATTAAAATTTATAATTTAAAATATATTTTGATTTTATTTTTTGCACTTTTACATTATTTTATTTTATTTGTATACTATCACATATTATAATATGTACTACTATCCTTATCCGCTTAGTTCCCCTTTTGCTGTAAGCGCTACATTTCTGTGGAATGTATGTTTGTTTCTGTGGCTTGTTAAGGTCTTATACATGATGTATGGCTATGGATATTGGGTATAGTTGTAAAACTTGCAGGACCTTCTGCATACTAGGTGGCATTCTCAAGCAAATGCCTGCTTCTTGCTTGCTTTTAAGATGGGGAGAACATGTTGTCGGACAGCGGGACTGAAACTGATGAGTATAAGACCACCAATGACAGGAGGGAACGCTAGAAGGAGTTAGAATAGTGAAGTTTAGACTTGGGAAGTCAAGTTCACATGTTTTGTCTTTGGAGAGGTTATGGGGGTGTGATCTTTCCTGCATAGCACTTTCTTACTGTATCAAGTTACTGCTTGTGCGATAGAGATGATTACATGTTTAGAACTTGTGTTACGTCTCACAAGCTGTTTTACAATCTGAAATAGTTGTTACTGTATCAATTTACTGATTATGTGATAGAGTTGTTTAAGCATTTAGAACTTCTTTTAGGACTCATGAGCTGTCTTACAATCTGAAATAGTTATTTGTAGAGAACAAATGCTGGCTATACTTTATTAATCATTGGTTCCCCTGGTAATTTACACCTGGCAAGATGCTCACCTCATTCTCATAAAGTTCAACTGTTGTTCTTAAGACTCCTGAAATAGAATATAAACAAATGCTCCATACTGCAATTCTATGGCAACTTAATATTAATACTTCATTTAGAGTTTGCTGATTTGTTTGTTTAACTTCTTTTTTTTCTGATATGTAGCAGACAAGCTTTATTTCCTTAGTTTTAATATCCTATTTTATCAGAACCTTTAAAAGGGACATTAAATAATAAAGAAAAAGAACAAAAAGCAATAGCAAATAATGCTGCCACAGAGTATTAAAGGGACATAAAACCAAAAATATGTATTTCATGATTCAGATTGAGAATACAATTGTAAACCACTTACAAATTTACTTCTATTGCTGGGAGCTAGTTAATGCATTGTGTGAGCCAATTACATGAGGCAAAAATGTGAAGCCACCAATCCAATAATCCATTTTCAATAAGGATACTGAGAACAAAACTAATTAGATAATAGAAATAAATTTGAAGGTTGTTTACAATCACACATTCTAGCTGAATAATGAAAGAAAGAATGTAGGTTTCATGTCCCTTTAAAGACATGTGCAAGCTCCTGAGCTCTTAGGATCCTACCTAGGTTTACTTCCAAACAAAGGATACCAAGAGAACAAAGCAAATTTCAAAAAAGTAACACATTAGAAAGTTGTCTCAAATTGTATGTTCTATCTAAATCATGAAAGTTTCATTTTGACTTTACTGCCCTTTAAAGGGACATTAAATGCCTTATAATTACAAGACATTCCATGGAGTCTAGGACTGAGTAAAGAACAAAGTACAAAAAGCTAAGAAATACAAGGGTTTATCCCAGTCTATAATTTAATAACTATCTGTTTGTGAACAGGCCCAGATGAGCCCTTTTCAATGTGACTTAACCATAATCAATAATTTTCATTATTTATTTTCCATATAGTATGTCTTTTTAAGAGATTTGAAAAGGGCTATTATCAGAATAATCCTTCAAACTGTGGAATTTGATAAGTAAAAATTGTGTTGTCATAATAATGTATTTATAACAAAGATTTTATTTGTTTGATTAGTTGATTAAATATTTAAGATATAAGTGTAAAAGGTTATTTTCTATGAAGTGGTTTAGTTTCTAAAGTAAAAAGACAGATAAGGGGAAAAACTAAATTCCAACGTGGAGGCATTCAAAACTCAGGAAAAACTGAGAAAACCAACAATATTCAAAGTTAAATTACAGTAAGAGGGGACACTATAAATAATAAAAATATATTGCAAAGTTTGTTTCACTGTACATAATTATAAATGCTATATTACAAACTCAAATGGTTTAATGTCCTTTTAAATCAAAGATTACATGAAGACTTCATATAGGGTGTTACTATTTAGTACAGATAATGTAGCTTACGAAAACAGCTGTCCTGGCATTGGAGCAGAATGCTGGAAATCAACTATTTATAAGGGTCAGTACACACATACTATGCAAGACATATGGGGCACTTTAATTAAACAAAAAGTACAATCCTCTGGTGATTGATTTTATGCTAGGACATTTCTGCTTAGTTTTGAAACAATATTTTAAATATATATGTGTTATATGTGTTATCTAATTAGCGTGACTGGAGACCTAGCGTAAACTATAAAAGTTAAAAAAAAAATGGTGTTAAAAACAACCAAAACATATGTAAATTATTACATTCAAACATAAACTTTTTAAATAAAAATATAAATTAAATTAAATAATAAAATGTTTAAAAGGGTTAAAAAGTATATGGTATATGACAAATATATATATATATATATATATATATATATATATATATATATATATATAGTTTGGAAGATGAAGCACTCTCACAGAATGTACATATGCACAATGGTAGAATAAAATTATACTCTCTGGGGGCGTGTCCGGGCCGTGCTTCTGCTAAGTCGCACCATTTGAGGCTGAAACTGAGAAACTGATGATCCTCAGATTATCAGTGGATACCAACAGCATCCCTTTTAACTAAGCTTATATTCTTCTAAAGCATCTTAAGAGGAAGATATTGATATATTATGATAGCTGTATTTATGACTGTTTAGGCCAGTTCCGGACTATTATAACTACAGGCAGTGGCCTGTCATTCAGAGTCTCTGATAACCCCCCCCCCCCCCGTAGCCCAGGTTATACCTCATTGGAATGGATATTTACAAGGAGGATGCCTACTTATCTATTATTACCAGCCTAAAGGAGTTGAGCTCAAAATGGGCAACTCATTTTGAATGTCTGTCGCACATTCTAGGAGCTGCCGTTACGCAGCATCACATCTCAGCACAGGCAACGGAGATCGTCACTATATCTGCAGATTGAAGTAGATGCTCACCTTTACATCCCGTCCAGACCAATATAGCAGCCATGTGCATTCCTTACTCCCCAACTGCTGGGGAGGATTCCTATTGCATGCCTGTTAATGCCGTCAGGGGGATGTGGCTGGCCCCTTGATCCGGGAAGCAGAATCGCTGGATCCTCAGAGGTCAATCTGTTGCCTTGTTTACTGTCTCCGCAAGGCAGTAAAAAATGTGTCTGTCCAAGATGGAGGTGTCCCAGCTAACCATTGCCTCAAAAGTTGGTACACTATTCTACAATACCACCCTTTCAAAGCTATCGAAACAGATGGAGGAAGCCTTTGTATTCTGAGAGCAAACACACAGGATGCACCCACTTGTAACATTCCCCAGAGGACGGCTCAACTGTCAGTGAACTCTTTCTGTCTGCGGAAACACATAGCCGCTGGAATTGGATGACTGTCTGGTCCATAAGTAAAGCCCTACAAACCGTACTGCATTTGTGATGCTAGCTAATTGAATGGTACGGTTACAAGTCTTAATCAGTCCTCATAGTTGCCCCACATAATACTTTGGGACCTGCAGTTATTTGTTATATTAACTTTTATTTTTTCTTTCTCATCATTGCTCCACCATTCAAAAAACATTGAGACTTTAATATGGGGGTGACACTTACCCATACTCTAGGGTATTGCTTTAACATCAGATGTATAAGGTGTATATTGTGCCTCATGAATGTTGTTTTTCTATTGGTTTCACCTATATAGATATTTACCTAAGGATGGATAGTCCTTGACTTACTCTCACTATTATGCTTAATATTAGATATTACAGAGAGTTTTTAATATAGAGGCCCCTACTACGCTGCCTCAATAGCACAGCACATTTTTCGCCCAATGGCCCCGTAGGAAGCGGAGTCACAGATTTCGATTACTGGGAAACTTAAGTCACATCCTTGACATATATTTCACAAGGGTCTCCCTTACATAATATTTTAAGCTATAAGGGTGTAATCAATTTTCTGCTATTACTTATTCTTGTGGCACAGGCTTTGTGTTAATTATTGTGTCAGCAAGTATTCTCATATACTCTCTTGTGTTTGAATGATGCAAATATGATGGTTTTATTATGCTTTGTTCATAATTGTAATGGTATCAAAGTGGGATATGTAGCTGAAACTGTCCGTATGCCCCTCCTAGAGTAAACTTTCTGTTATATAGATGTACCTCTCTGCTTAATCTTGCTGGTTTACAGTACCATGCCATTAGTAATCCTCTTGGGCCTAGGGGACTGTATAGATACATAGTGAAGGGTGACATAATCAACTATATGTGACACCCAGAAAGCCTATTACACCCATGTATTTAACTTTATGTGCACACGTGTGATAAGCATCTCATGAAGGTCTTATATTCTATCGCATAGCCCCTACATTCCAGATTATACTGGCTCAGAGGCATATTTAACTAATGACATCCCAATCCATTTGCCATCACATGGGGTACCTTTCAACAATGTTGTGGTATGCACTGAAGCCCTCCATGGTCACACACTACATAGTTAGTCATCGCCCACTATAAATCCCCTCAGGGTTATTGTTTTATCCGACAGTTTTATAAGGCCATCATTTATTATTTGCCTACAATTTAATCCCCAACCTTCATCTACGAGATCCTTTGGGTCCTCCCCCTGATCACAGGTGTATGCACCCTTTTTTAAATCTATCCCGATCCACGTAACTTTATTACCATATCATTAAACCTCCCGGACACGTCTCCACCCCCCTTTATTATTAAAGCAGCTCTTGCCTGCTGACTACCCCGCAAAATTTCTCATTCTATTTCTTATTAATCCTGTACCCTATTAAAAACTGAGATTCCGTAAGGATAAATTCATTTACATATTCATTGGTGGGGTCCTGGAATGTCGCACAGATAGGTGTTTAGAACATTTCGGCTAGATTACGAGTTGTGCGTTAGGGTAAAAAAGCAGCGTTAAGGGGTCCTAACGCTGCTTTTTTGCGCCCGCTGCTATTACGAGTCTTGAAGGTTTAGGGTCACTGCACACTTCTTTGGCCTTACGGCCTTACCGTAAACTTTGTAAAGTCTTTTTTCTATGGGACTTCCATAGCGCTGATATTACGAGTCTGTCCTGGGAGGCCAAAAAGTGAGCGGTACACCCTACCCTGTCAAGATCCCTAACGCATTCTAAAGTCAGTAGTTAAGAGTTTTATGGTACAACGCCGTAAGATAAAACTCATAACTAAAGTGCTAAAAAGTACACTAACACCCATAAACTTAATATTAACCCCTAAACCAAGGCCCTCCCGCATCTCAAACACTATAATAACATTTTTAACCCCTAATCTGCCGCTCTGGACACCGCCGCCAACTACATTATATTTATGAACCCCTAATCTGCTGCCCCCAACATCTACATTATATTTATTAACCCCTAATCTGCCACCCCTCACATCGCCAACACCTACATTATAATTATTAACCCCTAATCTGCCGCTCCGGACACCGCCGCTACCTACATTATATGTATTAACCCCTAATCTGTTGCCCCCAATATCGCTGGCACCTACATACTATTTATTAACCCCTAATCTGCCGCCCCCAATGTCGCTGCAACCTACCTACATTTACTAACCCCTAATCTGCCGCCCCCAACTTCGCCGCCACTATATTAAAGTTATTAACTCCTAAACCTAAGTCTAACGCTAACCCTAACACCCCCTAACTTAAATATAATTATAATAAATCTAAATAAATATTCCTATCATTAACTAAATTATTCCTATCTAAAACTAAATACTTTCCTATAAAAAATAACCCTAAACTAGCTACAATATAACTAATAGTTACATTGTAGCTATCTTACGGTTTATTTTTATTTTACAAGCAAGTTTGTATTTATTTTAATTAGGTAGAATAGTTATTAAATAGTTATTAACTATTTAATAACTACCTAGTTAAAATAAATACAAAAGTACCTGTAAAATAAAATCTAACCTAAGTTACACTAACACCTAACACTACACTATAATTAAATAAATTAACTAATTAAATATAATTACCTAAATTAAATTAAATTAGCTAAAGTACAAAAAAAACCAAACACTAAATTACAGAAAGTAATAAACAAATTACAGATATTTAAACTAATTACACCTAATCTAATAGCCCTATTAAAATAAAAAAAGCCCCCCAAAATAAAAAAAAACCTAGCCTAAACTAAATTACCAATAGCCCTTAAAAGGGCCTTTTGTGGGGCATTGCCCCAAAGTAATCAGCTCTTTTACCTGTAAAAAAACAACCCCCCAATTAAAATACTATCTAAAAAAACCTAAGCTCCCCATTGCCCTGAAAAGGGCGTTTGGATGGGCATTGCCCTTAAAAGGGCAGTTAGCTCTATTGCAGCCCAAAGTCCCTAACCTAATAATAAAACCTACCCAATACACCCTTAAAAAAACCTAACACTAACCCCTGAAGATCGACTTACCGGGAGAAGTCTTCATCCAAGCCGGGCCGAAGTCCTCAATGAAGCCGGGAGAAGTCTTCATCCAATCCGGGTGAAGTGGTCCTCCAGACGGGCAGAAGTCTTCATCCAGACGGCATCTTCTATCTTCATCCATCTGGCGTAGAGTGGGTCCATCTTCAAGACATCTGACGTGGAGCATCCTCTTCATTGGACGACTAAAGCTGAATGAAGGTACCTTTAAGTGCCGTCATCCAAGATGGCATCCCTTAGATTCTGATTGGCTGATAGAATTCTATCAGTCAATCAGAATTAAGGTAGAAAAAATCCTATTGGCTGATGCAATCAGCCAATAGGATTGAAGTTCAATCCTATGGCTCGCATTCTATTGGCTGATTGGAACAGCCACGGCAACGTTGGGGACGGCAGATTAGGGGTTAATAAGTGTAGGTAGGTTGCGGCGACATTGGGGGTGGCATATTAGGGGTTAATAAATATAATGTAGGTGTCGTCGATGTTGGGGGCAGCAGATTATGGGTTAACACATATAATGTAGGTGGCGGCGGTGTCCGGAGCAGCAGATTAGCGGTTAATAATTATAATGCAGGTGTTGGCGATGTCGGGGGTGGCAGATTAGAGGTTAATAAGTGTAAGATTAGGGGTGTTTAGACTCGGGGTTCATGTTAGGGTGTTAGGTGTAGACATAAATTTTATTTCCCCATAGGAAACAAATGGGGCTGCGTTACTGAGCTTTATGCTGCTTTTTGGCAGGTGTTAGACTTTTTCTCAGCCAGCTCTCCCCGTTGATTCCTATGGGGAAATTGTGCACGAGCACGTACGACCAGCTCACCGCTGACTTAAGCAGCGCTGGTATTGGAGTGCTGTAATGAGCAAAATTTTGCTCAACGCTCACTTCTTGTCTTTTAACGACGGGTTTCTGAAAACTCGTAAGCTCTGTGCACGGTAGACCAAAAAGAACCTAAAGCATGCAACCACAGTGCACAATTATCCTGAAAAGCTGAGTTGTAACACACTAAACCCACCAACTACACGGAGACGCCCTCCTTGCAAACATATCTGGGCAGCACTCCAACGACCCGCACATCAGCCAAGCACTACAGGGCAAAGATCATAAAACGACGGTTTCTAACTGTGTCACAACACCTTTTAGTACTAACGGGATTAGCCCAGTTCTACTAACACTACAGGAAACAAAAGGGACACTCCAAGTTTTTGAGAAAAACCTTTTCATCTGAACCACCGTGCAGGGTAAGGCACCAAATCTTGCATATGGCTTATCCCCATATTACATAATAGGCAAACGACCTACAGTTACTGAGCCACACATACCCCACAACTTATTGAACACCACCATGTGGCACTTAACATTTAAGCGCAACTCCCATACTGCCCATAGGATATAGCCCCAAAACGGTTAACAGCTGAGGTGACACTAACTTGAAATAGCACCCTTAACACCTGCCAAACACCAGCTGCAGAACTAATTATGGAACTTGAGCAAATTCACCAATTTACGGGAGCACGATAAATAACCAGCCATTACAAATGGCTGGTTATTGCTACTGCAAGCTCGCTGTACCAATTAGCGATCTGAAAATTAACCAGAGATCAAATCTCTGGTTAATTTTCTAAATTTCCCCCAAACTACAGTGTGGTGTAGTTTATTAAAATAAAAAAAGAATAACATTTTTTTTTTTTTTTAAATAATTGCTGCATAAAGCAGTTATGAGGGGTTAAAGGGACAGTATACTATAAAATTGTTTTTCCCTTAATGTGTTTCCAATTACAATTTTTACCAGCGCCAGAGTATAAAATGTATGAGATTCGCTTTTTTAAGGCTTATTTGTGTATATGAATTAGCTGATTTGGTGTTTTGAAGCCACAACCTAATAACATGGGTTGAGCTTGTAGGTATAATCAGATTTCATTACTTTATCACATTGTGTACATATACAGGGAGTGCAGAATTATTAGGCAAATGAGTATTTTGACCACATCATCCTCTTTATGCATGTTGTCTTACTCCAAGCTGTATAGGCTCGAAAGCCTACTACCAATTAAGCATATTAGGTGATGTGCATCTCTGTAATGAGAAGGGGTGTGGTCTAATGACATCAACACCCTATATCAGGTGTGCATAATTATTAGGCAACTTCCTTTCCTTTGGCAAAATGGGTCAAAAGAAGGACTTGACAGGCTCAGAAAAGTCAAAAATAGTGAGATATCTTGCAGAGGATGCAGCACTCTTAAAATTGCAAAGCTTCTGAAGCGTGATCATCGAACAATCAAGCTTTTCATTCAAAATAGTCAACAGGGTCGCAAGAAGCGTGTGGAAAAACCAAGGCGCAAAATAACTGCCCATGAACTGAGAAAAGTCAAGCGTGCAGCTGCCAAGATGCCACTTGCCACCAGTTTGGCCATATTTCAGAGCTGCAACATCACTGGAGTGCCCAAAACCACAACGTGTGCAATACTCAGAGACATGGCCAAGGTAAGAAAGGCTGAAAGACGACCACCACTGAACAAGACACACAAGCTCAAACGTCAAGACTGGGCCAAGAAATATCTCAAGACTGATTTTTCTAAGGTTTTATGGACTGATGAAATGAGAGTGAGTCTTGATGGGCCAGATGGATGGGCCCGTGGCTGGATTGGTAAAGGGCAGAGAGCTCCAGTCCGACTCAGACGCCAGCAAGGTGGAGGTGGAGTACTGGTTTGGGCTGGTATCATCAAAGATGAGCTTGTGGGGCCTTTTCGGGTTGAGGATGGAGTCAAGCTCAACTCCCAGTCCTACTGCCAGTTTCTGGAAGACACCTTCTTCAAGCAGTGGTACAGGAAGAAGTCTGCATCCTTCAAGAAAAACATGATTTTCATGCAGGACAATGCTCCATCACACGCATCCAAGTACTCCACAGCGTGGCTGGCAAGAAAGGGTATAAAAGAAGAAAATCTAATGACATGGCCTCCTTGTTCACCTGATCTGAACCCCATTGAGAACCTGTGGTCCATCATCAAATGTGAGATTTACAAGGAGGGAAAACAGTACACCTCTCTGAACAGTGTCTGGGAGGCTGTGGTTGCTGCTGCACGCAATGTTGATGGTGAACAGATCAAAACACTGACAGAATCCATGGATGGCAGGCTTTTGAGTGTCCTTGCAAAGAAAGGTGGCTATAATGGTCACTGATTTGTTTTTGTTTTGTTTTTGAATGTCAGAAATGTATATTTGTGATTGTTGAGATGTTATATTGGTTTCACTGGTAAAAATAAATAATTGAAATGGGTATATATTTGTTTTTTGTTAAGTTGCCTAATAATTATGCACAGTAATAGTCACCTGCACACACAGATATCCCCCTAAAATAGCTATAACTAAAAACAAACTAAAAACTACTTCCAAAACTATTCAGCTTTGATATTAATTAGTTTTTTTGGGTTCATTGAGAACATGATTGTTGTTCAATAATAAAATTAATCCTCAAAAATACAACTTGCCTAATAATTCTGCACTCACTGTACATGCTTCTTTATCTTATATCTGTCCATAAACCAATCACCAATACTTGGAGAGAACAATGGAAAATTAACATTTTATTACCTTATCACTTCTATAACGCACTGGGAGTGTAATTTCTTCTACTGGATGTGTTAACACAGCTTGGCCTCGTGGCCAAAAACTTTCAGGATGGGTGGGGATACCACAGGCTAAATAAACTAATTAAAATGCCAATAGAGGTAGCCCTCAGTTTACGCTGGGGTTAGGTTCCAGAAGGAATGGTTGTAAATCGAAACCGTTGTAAATTAAAACCCAGTTAATAATGTAAGTCATTGGGAAGTGAGGGAGTTAGGTTCCAGGCCCCTCTCAAAATTGTCATAAGTAACACCTAATACATTATTTTTAAAGCTTTGGAATGAAGACTTTAGATGCTAAACAGCATTTTAAACCTAATAAAATAATCACACAACATAGAATATATAATTAAACTAAGTTAAATGAACAAAATATTCGCTAAACAGCATTATAAACCTATTAAAATAACCACACAACTCAGACTTTACTTGCATCTTTCTGCAAACAGTTCTTTCTATGCATTCCAATCTGGACTGATTTATAGACAGGAAGATCTTGTTCATTTGCAAGCTGCTCGATAGCTCAGGTCTGGTTAAACTGATTACTTTCATCTTGCTTGGCTTGCATATCTTTTCTGCAACACAAGCGAACAGCTCAATCTACTGACTATTTTAATCAATGCACTGCTTCTCAATGCTTTTCAACAGCAGTCACATGACTGGAAAAAAAAGGTTGTTATTCTGAAACAGCTCAAATTGAACCGTTGTAAACCGAGGGCCACCTGTATAAGGTTAATGGAAATACTTGTAAACAATTTAATACACTCCAGCATATAAAGTGGATCATTCGGAACCAATTAAAGGGGAGAACATTTTTGAGTAAACTGTCCCTTTAAAGTTCTCTGGTGTGGGGGGGTCTTTACATTGGGGTCTATGGG
The DNA here is from genome assembly GCF_027579735.1 of Bombina bombina. Taxonomy (NCBI): domain Eukaryota; kingdom Metazoa; phylum Chordata; class Amphibia; order Anura; family Bombinatoridae; genus Bombina; species Bombina bombina. Next base: position 132,600,916 of record NC_069500.1, read on the forward strand.
GAACTGTGTGATCCCTGTAAATATATATGCATATGTGTATATACACATATAAACACATACATATATTTGTATATATTCATATACATATATATTTAACATTCGCTGTCTATAGCTGCGCAATGTACCCCCTTTGCTGTGCAAGGTTCTGATGCCGTAAATTATGGAATGAGAACGAGGCTCCCATTGGAGCCTATGGAAGTGCAATGCATATTACTAAGTGGAGTTCCACTTGTAATCTAGGCTTTGGTTTTAGCACTGTTGGTCTAATGCGTTGTCGAGTTAGCGTGCGATAACTGTTATTTTTATTTTTTGCAGCGCCCCCAATAGAAGTCTAGGAGGTTATGATATCTAAAGTCCTGAAGTTAGCATGCCTGATCTTTCGCCCTTGCACTAACACGGCCGTTTTAAAATTTTACTTTGAATGCAGTTAGCGTGAGGGTGAAACAAAATATTTAGAGTGCCATTTGTAATCTGGCCCTTAATCAATCTTTCTTTCTTTCTTTCTCTCCATCTATTTATCTATCCGTCCGTCTATTTATCTGAATGTCTACATATCTGACTGTCTGCCTACATTTAATTACTATCTATCTCTGTGTGTGTATGCACACACACATGCATGTGCACACACACATATAGATAGATAGGTAGATAGATTGTATGTGGACATGTGTTCTGTTTATGTATTTATTTATATATGTCAGAATACAAATATAAATGGACAAACTACTTCTCAGTGTATCATGGAATAGTTTTATAAGAAGGACATTTAAAGACTGATATTCACTCACAGGTACAGAAGAGGTTAAAGGGACATTAAATCCAATTTTTTTCTTTCATGATTTAGATAGAGAATACAATTTTTAACAATATTCCAATTTACTTCTAATATCTAATTTGCTTCATTCTTTAGATATCCTGTGTTGAAGAAATAGCAATGCACATGGTGAGCCAATCAAACCTGAAATCTATGTGGAACCACCAATCAGCAGCTACTGAGCCTATCTAGATATGCTTTCCAGCAAAGGATATCAAGAGAATGAAGCACATTAGATAATAGAAGTAAATTAGAAAGTTGTTTAAAATTGCATGCTCTTTCTAAATCATGAAAGACAAAATTTGGGTTTCATGTCCCTTTAAGTGGGTGGGCTGCAAATTGTTTAAAGTGTCTGAAAGTGCAAAACGTTGTCCAAAACATCCTAAATGCTCTAAATATGCGCACACTCATTAACACACTTAAATTGCCATTCTAGCTTACTGTTTTGAAAACATGACCTCTTTTTTATCTGTCACTGGTTTAATGAATGTATTATGATGGTCATTTTGAAATGCCATTAATGAAAGATTTGGGACCTTTAATCTCAGGAATACAAGTTGGCGCCAGAAAGCAAACAATACACTCCCTAACTTGCTATCTAAGCCTCCTAAGCTTTCACTTCTTACCTGTCTTCAAAGTATATTGATTCATCCTTTAGTTACTACCAACACAAAGCATAATCTGTGTTAGAGTTTGGCTTGTCTTTCCTGTTATTTTTCATCTCTGCTATAAAGATAGCGAGGTAATAAGATAGATAGATAGATAAATAGATGATAGATAGATGATAGATAGATAGATAGATGATAGATAGATAGATAGATAGATAGATAGATAGATAGATGATAGATAGATGATAGATAGATAGATAGATAGATGATAGATAGATAGAAAGAAAGATAGATAGATAGATGATAGATAGATAGATAGATAGATAGATAGAAAGATAGATAGATAGATAGATAGATAGATGATAGATAGATAGATAGATAGATAGATGATAGATAGATGATAGATAGATAGATAGATAGATAGATAGATAGATAGATAGAAAGGGATATATAGAAGATAGATAAATGTGAACATGGATAAACAGATGAAAAAGATTTTTAATTAGATAAGTTGATCAGATATTGTTTCTATCGGTCATTACATTATTTACCTATTGAAGTCTTTGCATAAAGGGTTAGGATTAAATAAAAAGTTGAAACAAACACAACATAAATACATTAAAATTCACAGTTACATGTATTTATAGGGTGTAGCCCATTCTACTCACATACCTAAAAACATGAAAAATATTAAATATTATGAATTACTGTACTTTAAATATTTTACATTCCAATGTTCTTCACATAGAGAAAAATGTTCTATGTATTATTAAAAAGATATTCATATATATATATATATATATATATATATATATATATATATATATATATATACTGTATATATGTCTGCATATACCCATATATATCCGTATACAGTATATATATATATATATATATATATATATATATACAGCAGTATATATGTAGAGGTATAGATAAATATTTTACAAAAATACATCAGATATATATAGAAATATCTATTTAAAATTAAATAGAACATTCTCTTCTATGTGAAGAACATTGGAATGTAAAATATGTGTAACTACCTTTGGATTAGCGCAGTTGGTCTAACGTAGTGTCAGGTTAGTGCACAAGCGGTAAGTGTTAGTTTTTTTAAATTTGCATGCTCCATTAAAGTCTAGAGGGATAAGAAGTTAGCACTGTCACGAATTCCGAAGTCAAACAGTTAGTGCTCATTGTTTTTTACTCGCTCAAAGACATTTTACTTTCAAATTGTAATGTGCGCTAACCTGCGTGCGTTAAAAGTTGACTTCTGACGATATTTGGAGTAAAAATGCTAAATAGCGCAACACTTGTAATCTGGCCCTGTGTGTATTAAATCACGCCTAGATTACGAGTTATGCGCACTATAGGGAATTTAACGAACGCAAAAAAAGTTGCTTAATTTAACCCCCTATAGTGCTCGTGCACACTTTCCCCATAGACATCAATGGGAAGAGCGGGTCAGAAAAAAAGTCTAACACCTGCGATCGCAGAAAGAAAAGCTCTGTAACGCAGCCCTATTGAAGTCTATGTAGAAAAGAAAAGTTACTTTTAAACCTAGCACCCTGACATAAACCCCACGTCTAAACACCCCTAATCTGCCACCTCCGACATCACTGACACCTACTTAATGTTATTAACCCCTAATCTGCCGCTCCCGATTTCGCCGCCACCTAAATAAATTTATAAACCCTTAATCTGCTGCTCCCGATATCGCTGCCACCTAAAGTTATTAACCCCTATTCCGCCGCACCCCAACATCGCCGCCACTATATTAAAGTTATTAACCCCTATTCTGCCGCTCCCCGACATCGCCAAAACTAAATAACATTATTAACCCTTAAACCTCTGGCCTCCCACATCACTACCACTAAATAAACCTCTTAACCACTAAACCACCAGCCGCCCACATCGCAACAACCTAAATTAAACTTTATATTAACCCCTAAACCTAACCCTAAACCTAACGTAACCCTAACGCCCCTAACTTTAAAATTGTTTAAATAGAGCTAAATTAAAGTTATAATTATTAACTAAATAATACTATTTAAAACTAAATACATACTTACCTGTAAAATAAAACCGAAGCTAGCTACAATATAACTAATAGTTATATTGTAGCTATTTTAGCTTTTATTTTTATTTCACAGGTAACTTTATATTTATTTTAACCATGTAGACTAGTTTGCAAATAGTTATAACTATAACTATTTACTAACTACCTAGTTAAAATAAATACAAAGTTACATGTGAAATAAAACCTAACCTGCCTTACACTAAAACCTACTATTACAAAAAATAACAAACACTAAAATTACAAAAAATAAAAAACATTATCCAAAACAATAAAAATTATTCCTATTCTAATACCCTTTAAAAATAAAAAAAAATCACCCCAAAATAAAAAACCCTAATCTATAAGAAACTACCAAGGGCCCTTAAAAGGGCATTTTTGAGGCCCTTAAAAGGGCCTTTTGTAGGGCATTGTCCTGAGTTAACAGCTCTTTTGCTATAAAAGAAAATAAAACACGCCCTTAACAGTTAAAAACCCCCACCCCCCAAACTACCAAGGGCCCTAAAGTTAACAGCTTTTTTGCTATAAAAAACCGAAACACCCCCTAACAGTATACAAACCCCACCCCCCAAACCCACAAAATAAAAAGAAAGTAAAACCTAATCTACCCATTGCCATGAAAAGGGCATTTGTATGGGCATTGTCCTTAAAAGGGCATTTTGCTCTTTTGCTGTCCAAGCCCTAATCTAAAAATAAAAAACCCACCACAAAACTAAAAATAAAAAAAAACCTAATCTAGCATTAAAAAAAAACAAATCTAGCATTGCTCTAAAGAAATCAGCTCTGTTTATGAAAAAAGTTACAAACACCAACTAACATTACAAACCCCCACCCCCCAAACCCGCAAAATAAAACTAACTATCTATAAAACCTAAGCTACCCATTGCCCTGAAAATGGCATTTGGATGGGCATTGCCCTTAAAAGGGCATGTAGCTCTTTTACATGCCCAAACCCTAATCTAAAATAAAAACCCACCTAAAAAAACCTTAAAAAATCACTAACCCCTGAAGATCCACTCACAGTTTTTGAAGTCCCGCTTGAACGATCTTCATCCTGGCTGCGAGAAGTCTTCATCCAGATGGCCTCTTCAATCTTCATTCAGACGGCCTCTTCAATCTTCATCCAGACAGCATCCTTTATCTTGATTCCGGCGGCGCGGAGCTGGTCCATCCTGAAGACATCCGGTGCGGAGCATCCTCTTCATACGGTCGCCTGCGTACACTCAATCTTCAATGCAAGGTATGCGAACCAAGATGGCGTCCCTTGCATTCCTATTGGCTGAAATATTTGAAACAGCAAATTGGAATTAGAGCTGCTAAAATCCTATTGGCTGTTCAAATCAGCCAAAAGAATTTAAGCAGCTCTCATTCTATTGGCTGTTCAAATCAGCCAATAGGATTTAAGCAACTCTCATTCTATTGGCTGTTCAGATCAGCCAATAGGATTTAAAAAACTCTCATTCTATTGGATGATTCGTTATCCAATAGAATGAGAGCTGCTTAAATCCTGTTGGCTGATTTGAAAAGCTAATAGGATTTTAGCAGCTCTAATTCCTATTGGCTGATTCAAATCAAGTTTTTCAGCCAATAGGAATGCAAGAGATGCCATCTTGGATCGCGTACCTTGCATTGAAGATTCAGTGTACGGCGGCGACCATATGAAGAGGATGCTCTGCGCCAGATGTCTTCAGGATGGGCCTGCTCCGCGCCGCCGGGATCAAGATAGAAGATGCCGCCTGGATGAAGATTGAAGAGGCCGTCTGGATGAAGACTTCTTGCCACTTGGATGAGGACTTCGCCGCCGGGATGAAGATTGAAGAGGCCGCCTGGATAAAGACTTCTCGCCGCCTGGATGAAGATCGTTCAAGCGGGACTTCAAAAACTGTAAGTGGATCTTTGTGGTTAGTTAAGGTTTTTTTTGGGTGGATTTTTATTTTAGATTAGGGTTTGGGCATGTAAAAGAGCTAAAATGCCCTATAAAAGGCAAAGCCCATCTAAATGCCTTTTTCAGGGCAATGGGTAGCTTAGGTTTTTGTTACAGTTAGGTTTTTTATTTTGGGGGGTTGGTTGGGTGGTGGGTTTTACTGTTGGGGGGTCTTTGTATTTTTTTTACAGTTAAAAGAGCTGTTTAACTTAGGGCAATGCCCTACAAAAGGCCCTTTTAAGGGCTATTGGTAGTTTATTGTAAGCTAGTTTTTTTTTTTTGGGTGGGCTTTTTTATTTTGATAGGGCTATTAGATCAGCTGTAATTCTTTTTATTTTTTATAATTTCATTTGTTATTTTTCGTACTTTAGTGTTTGTTATTTTTTGTAATTTAGTCTTTTTTATTTTTTGTATTTAGATCGTAGTGTTAGGATTTTTTTAATGTATAGTTTAGTTTAATTTAATTGGTAGTTTAATTTTAGTTTAACAGTTATATTAGTTTAGCTGTTAGTTTAAACTTAGTTTTTTAATTTGACAGGTAAGTTTTCATTTAATTTAAGCTAGGGAAATTGTAATTTTAATCTAAAATTAGGGGGGCGTTAAGTTTAGGGGTTACTAGTTTAAATTAGTTTATTGCGATGTGGGGAGCTGTCGGTTTAGGGTTTAATAGTTTACTTTAGTATATTTCACTGTGGGGGGCTTGCAATTTAGGGGTTAATAGGTTTATTATAGTGGCGACTGTGTAGGGCTTAATAACTTTAGTATATTGGGGATGATGTTGGCGGACGGCAGATTAGGGGTTAATAATATTTCAATAGTGTTTGCGATGCGGGAGGGCAGCAGTTTAGGGGTTAATAAGTTCATTATAGTGGTGACGATGTTGGGGAGCGGCAAAATAGGGGTTAATAAAAAATGTAGTAGTGGCGATGTCAGGAGCGGCAGATTAGGAGTTAATAAATTTAATATAGTATTAGCGATTCGGGAGGGCCTCGGTTTAGGGGTTAATAGGTAGTTTATGGGTGTTTATTGTACTTTGTAGCAGTTTAGTTATGAGTGTTATGTTACAGATTTGTAGAGTAAAACTCATAACTACTGCTTTTAGATGGCATTACGGATCTTGTCGTTTTAGGCTGTAACGCCGTTTTTTTTAGCCAGAACGCAAAACTCGTAATGGCAGCGGTATGGGAATATTATTAAAAAACGTAATTTTTAAGAAAGTGGTACTGACATTGGGGCCCATTTATCAAGCTCCGGATGGAGCTTGAGGGCCTGTGTTTCTGGCGAGCCTGTAGGCTCGCCAGAATCAGCAGTTATGAAGCAGAGGTCACAAAGACCACTGCTCCATAGCCTGTCCGCCTGCTATGAGCAGGCGGACACACATGGCCGAAATTCATTATTATTGACACCTCCCTGCTGGTGGCCGATTGGCCACGAATCTGCAGGGGGCGGTGTTGCACCTGCAGCTCACAAGAGCTGCTGGTGCAATGCTGAATACGGAGAGCGTATTGCTCTCTGCATTAAGTGAGGTCTGGCGGACCTGATCTGCACTGTTGGATCAGGTCCACCAGACCTTTGATAAATATCCCCCATTGCGTTACAGGCTAAAAGGCTTGTGGTACACCTATACCGACAAGATTTGTAATGGCTGCAGTGCTGTTTTAACGCTAAAATTACCATATTTTCAGCGTTAAAAGTCGAACACACAAACTTGTAATAGCTGTCAGTTAGTAAAAATCGAAAACACACCAGTTATATAGATGTTCGTATTTACTTTTTATCAGTTTCATTTTAAAGAGCATTTAGTTTCCCATAATCTAGTCTTTGCATTTTAAAAAAGTGTTATAAATGATAATTATGTCCATGAAAGAAGTTCCTCTCCTTCATAAAAAAATAATCCTAAAGAACGTAGTCTTTGTAGGCTATGGTGAGTCATTGATATGTTACTATACCTACTTACCAGAGATTAAGATGTTAACCAAACAATAGAACACTGCCAAAAAGGGGGAACACTGTATAATAATTATAAATACAGGAAACACTCCCACTTTTTGACTAGGTCTAACTAGTATGTATAAAAACAAGTGGTGTATCCCGGCTTTTGATTGAAATACCTTTTGTGGCACATGAAAATGCAGATTTCAAAGTGATTAAAAACAATTATTTACATAAAACAATCCGTCAAGGAAAAACACACTGGGAAAATACAATGAAATAAAGGTCATATAGAGTAATAGTTTGGAAAAATGTAAGCACTGTAGTTGCATGGTGATATAAACATAATTTTTGTCAGCTGAAAGGGCAAGCCAGTATTGTTATCTTTAAAGGATCAGCAGAAATTTGTAATACAAGGTGAACCCAACATGCTTAGCAGTAATATATATACAGTATATATAGTAGCATTAATGGACAGTAAAGTCAAAATTAAACTTTCATGATTCAGATAGAGTGTGATATTTTTAATAATTTTAAAATTCACTTCTATTATCAACATATACAATCTTTCTATAGGCATCCTTTCTGAGGCACCAGTTTCTACTGAGCATATGCAAGAATTTACAGGATATGCATTTTGTGATAGACTGATAACTGTCACATGATACAGTGGGGGGGGGGGGGGGGGGGGGAGAAAATGGTACTAACCTTGAAATTTGTCCCAAAAAAATCTACTACCCATTTGGAATTCAGACAAAGTGCTATTGCGTTGTCTTTTTTATGCATTTTTTGGATTATGCAATTCTATTCAACTCTAAGGGGCATATTTATCAAGACCGCTGCTCCATAACTTCTCCGCCTGCTCTGAGGCAGCAGACAGAAATCAACCAGATCGAATACAATTGGGTTGATTGACACCCTCCGCTAGCAGCTGATTGGCCACAAATCTGCAGGGGGCAGCATTGCACCAGCAGTTCACAAGAACTGCTGGTGCAATGATAAATGCTGACGAAGTAGCGTATCATGTCCGCTCGCACATTGATAAATATTCCCCTAATGGTCCCTAAATGTTTTTTTTATTTCATGCATCATAAAGAGGGCATTTTAGAATGATATATATACACTATATAACTGGGTTCATTTTATACTAATTTTGTTTACAACTGTTCCTTCAGGAACAGAACCCCGGGATAAACTGAGGTCTACATGTAAATGTACTTTTATTATCATATTTTCTGTCTTGATATTATTTGTTGAACTATAAACCTAGGTAGGTTCATATGCTAATTTCTAAGCCCTTGATGGCCACCTCTTGTCTCAGTGCATTTTGATAGTTTTTCACAGCTAGAAAGCGCTAGTTCATGTGGGCCATATATATAACATAATGCTCACTCCCGTGGAGTTATTATGAGTTAGCACTGATTGGTGAAAATGCAATGTCTGTCAAAAAAACTGAAATAAAGGGGCAGTCTACAGAGGGTTATATGCAAGGTAATCACAGAACTAAAAAACATAATTTATGTAAGAACTTACCTGATAAATTCATTTCTTTCATATTAACAAGAGTCCATGAGCTAGTGACGTATGGGATATACATTCCTACCAGGAGGGGCAAAGTTTCCCAAACCTTAAAATGCCTATAAATACACCCCTCACCACACCCACAAATCAGTTTAACGAATAGCCAAGAAGTGGGGTGATAAGAAAAAAAGTGCGAAGCATATAAAATAAGGAATTGGAATAATTGTGCTTTATACAAAAAAATCATAACCACCACAAAAAAGGGTGGGCCTCATGGACTCTTGTTAATATGAAAGAAATGAATTTATCAGGTAAGTTCTTACATAAATTATGTTTTCTTTCATGTAATTAACAAGAGTCCATGAGCTAGTGACGTATGGGATAATGACTACCCAAGATGTGGATCTTTCCACACAAGAGTCACTAGAGAGGGAGGGATAAAATAAAGACAGCCAATTCCTGCTGAAAATAATCCACACCCAAAATAAAGTTTAACAAAAAACATAAGCAGAAGATTCAAACTGAAACCGCTGCCTGAAGAACTTTTCTACCAAAAACTGCTTCAGAAGAAGAAAATACATCAAAATGGTAGAATTTAGTAAAAGTATGCAAAGAGGACCAAGTTGCTGCTTTGCAGATCTGGTCAACCGAAGCTTCATTCCTAAACGCCCAGGAAGTAGAAACTGACCTAGTAGAATGAGCTGTAATTCTTTGAGGCGGAATTTTACCCGACTCAACATAGGCAAGATGAATTAAAGATTTCAACCAAGATGCCAAAGAAATGGCAGAAGCTTTCTGGCCTTTCCTAGAACCGGAAAAGATAACAAATAGACTAGAAGTCTTACGGAAAGATTTCGTAGCTTCAACATAATATTTCAAAGCTCTAACAACATCCAAAGAATGCAATGATTTCTCCTTAGAATTCTTAGGATTAGGACATAATGAAGGAACCACAATTTCTCTACTAATGTTGTTGGAATTCACAACTTTAGGTAAAAATTCAAAAGAAGTTCGCAACACCGCCTTATCCTGATGAAAAATCAGAAAAGGAGACTCACACGAAAGAGCAGATAATTCAGAAACTCTTCTAGCAGAAGAGATGGCCAAAAGGAACAAAACTTTCCAAGAAAGTAATTTAATGTCCAATGAATGCATAGGTTCAAACGGAGGAGCTTGAAGAGCTCCCAAAACCAAATTCAAACTCCATGGAGGAGAAATTGACTTAATGACAGGTTTTATACGAACCAAAGCTTGTACAAAACAATGAATATCAGGAAGAATAGCAATCTTTCTGTGAAAAAGAACAGAAAGAGCGGAGATTTGTCCTTTCAAAGAACTCGCGGACAAACCCTTATCTAAACCATCCTGAAGAAACTGTAAAATTCTCGGAATTCTAAAAGAATGCCAAGAAAAATGATGAGAAAGACACCAAGAAATATAAGTCTTCCAGACTCTATAATATATCTCTCGAGATACAGATTTACGAGCCTGTAACATAGTATTAATCACGGAGTCAGAGAAACCTCTATGACCAAGAATCAAGCGTTCAATCTCCATACCTTTAAATTTAAGGATTTCAGATCCGGATGGAAAAAAGGACCTTGAGACAGAAGGTCTGGTCTTAACGGAAGAGTCCATGGTTGGCAAGATGCCATCCGGACAAGATCCGCATACCAAAACCTGTGAGGCCATGCCGGAGCTATTAGCAGAACAAACGAGCATTCCCTCAGAATCTTGGAGATTACTCTTGGAAGAAGAACTAGAGGCGGAAAGATATAGGCAGGATGATACTTCCAAGGAAGTGATAATGCATCCACTGCCTCCGCCTGAGGATCCCGGGATCTGGACAGATACCTGGGAAGTTTCTTGTTTAGATGAGAGGCCATCAGATCTATCTCTGGGAGCCCCCACATTTGAACAATCTGAAGAAATACCTCTGGGTGAAGAGACCATTCGCCCGGATGCAACGTTTGGCGACTGAGATAATCCGCTTCCCAATTGTCTACACCTGGGATATGAACCGCAGAGATTAGACAGGAGCTGGATTCCGCCCAAACCAAAATTCGAGATACTTCTTTCATAGCCAGAGGACTGTGAGTCCCTCCTTGATGATTGATGTATGCCACAGTTGTGACATTGTCTGTCTGAAAACAAATGAACGATTCTCTCTTCAGAAGAGGCCAAAACTGAAGAGCTCTGAAAACTGCACGGAGTTCCAAGATATTGATCGGTAATCTCACCTCCTGAGATTCCCAAACTCCTTGTGCCGTCAGAGATCCCCACACAGCTCCCCAACCTGTGAGACTTGCATCTGTTGAAATTACAGTCCAGGTCGGAAGAACAAAAGAAGCCCCCTGAATTAAACGATGGTGATCTGTCCACCACGTTAGAGAGTGCCGAACAATCGGTTTTAAAGATATTAATTGATATATCTTCGTGTAATCCCTGCACCATTGGTTCAGCATACAGAGCTGAAGAGGTCGCATGTGAAAACGAGCAAAGGGGATCGCGTCCGATGCAGCAGTCATAAGACCTAGAATTTCCATGCATAAGGCTACCGAAGGGAATGATTGAGACTGAAGGTTTCGACAGGCTGTAATCAATTTTAGACGTCTCTTGTCTGTTAAAGACAAAGTCATGGACACTGAATCTATCTGGAAACCCAGAAAGGTTACCCTTGTTTGAGGAATCAAAGAACTTTTTGGTAAATTGATCCTCCAACCATGATCTTGAAGAAACAACACAAGTCGATTCGTATGAGACTCTGCTAAATGTAAAGACGGAGCAAGTACCAAGATATCGTCCAAATAAGGAAATACCACAATACCCTGTTCTCTGATTACAGACAGAAGGGCACCGAGAATCTTTGTGAAAATTCTTGGAGCTGTAGCAAGGCCAAACGGTAGAGCCACAAATTGGTAATGCTTGTCTAGAAAAGAGAATCTCAGGAACTGATAATGATCTGGATGAATCGGAATATGCAGATATGCATCCTGTAAATCTATTGTGGACATATAATTCCCTTGCTGAACAAAAGGCAATATAGTCCTTACAGTTACCATCTTGAACGTTGGTATCCTTACATAACGATTCAATAATTTTAGATCCAGAACTGGTCTGAAGGAATTCTCCTTCTTTGGTACAATGAAGAGATTTGAATAAAACCCCATCCCCTGTTCCGGAACTGGAACTGGCATAATTACTCCAGCCAACTCTAGATCTGAAACACAATTCAGAAATGCTTGAGCTTTCACTGGATTTACTGGGACATGGGAAAGAAAAAATCTCTTTGCAGGAGGTCTCATCTTGAAACCAATTCTGTACCCTTCTGAAACAATGTTCTGAATCCAAAGATTGTGAACAGAACTGATCCAAATTTCTTTGAAAAAACGTAACCTGCCCCCTACCAGCTGAACTGGAATGAGGGCCGTACCTTCATGTGAACTTAGAAGCAGGCTTTGCCTTTCTAGCAGGCTTGGATTTATTCCAGACTGGAGATGGTTTCCAAACTGAAACTGCTCCTGAGGACGAAGGATCAGGCTTTTGTTCTTTGTTGAAACGAAAGGAACAAAAACGATTGTTAGCCCTGTTTTTACCTTTAGACTTTTTATCCTGTGGTAAAAAAGTTCCTTTCCCACCAGTAACAGTTGAAATAATAGAATCCAACTGAGAACCAAATAATTTGTTTCCCTGGAAAGAAATGGAAAGTAGAGTTGATTTAGAAGCCATATCAGCATTCCAAGTCTTAAGCCATAAAGCTCTTCTGGCTAAGATAGCCAGAGACATAAATCTAACATCAACTCTAATAATATCAAAAATGGCATCACAGATGAAATTATTAGCATGCTGGAGAAGAATAATAATATCATGAGAATCACGATTTGTTACTTGTTGCGCTAGAGTTTCAAACCAAAAAGTTGAAGCTGCAGCAACATCAGCCAATGATATAGCAGGTCTAAGAAGATTACCTGAACATAGATAAGCTTTTCTTAGAAAAGATTCAATTTTTCTATCTAAAGGATCCTTAAACGAGGTACCATCTGATGTAGGAATGGTAGTACGTTTAGCAAGGGTAGAAATAGCCCCATCAACTTTAGGGATTTTGTCCCAAAATTCTAATCTGTCAGGCGGAACAGGATATAATTGCTTAAAACGTTTAGAAGGAGTAAATGAATTACCCAATCTATCCCATTCCTTAGCAATTACTGCAGAAATAGCATTAGGAACAGGAAAGACTTCTGGAATAACCGCAGGAGCTTTAAAAACCTTATCCAAACGTATAGAATTAGTATCAAGAGGACTAGAATCCTCTATTTCTAAAGCAATTAGTACTTCTTTAAGTAAAGAGCGAATAAATTCCATCTTAAATAAATATGAAGATTTATCAGCATCAATCTCTGAGACAGAATCCTCTGAACCAGAAGAGTCCAAAGAATCAGAATGATGGTGTTCATTTAAAAATTCATCTGTAGAGAGAGAAGATTTAAAAGACTTTTTACGTTTACTAGAAGGAGAAATAACAGACAAAGCCTTCTTTATGGATTCAGAAACAAAATCTCTTATGTTATCAGGAACATTCTGCACCTTAGATGTTGAGGGAACTGCAACAGGCAATGGTACATCACTAAAGGAAATATTATCTGCATTAACAAGTTTGTCATGACATTTAATACAAACAACAGCTGGAGGAATAGCTACCAAAAGTTTACAGCAGATACACTTAGCTTTGGTAGATCCAGCAGGCAGAGGTTTTCCTGTAGTATCTTCTGGCTCAGATGCAACGTGAGACATCTTGCAATATGTAAGAGAAAAAACAACATATAAAGCAAAATAGATCAAATTCCTTATAAGACAGTTTCAGGAATGGGAAAAAATGCCAAACATCAAGCTTCTAGCAACCAGAAGCAAATGAAAAATGAGACTGAAATAATGTGGAGACAAAAGCGACGCCCATATTTTTTGGCGCCAAATAAGACGCCCACATTATTTGGCGCCTAAATGCTTTTGGCGCCAAAAATGACGCCACATCCGGAACGCCGACATTTTTGGCGCAAAATAACGTCAAAAAAATGACGCAACTTCCGGCGACACGTATGACGCCGGAAACGGAAATGAATTTTTGCGCCAAAAAAGTCCGCGCCAAGAATGACGCAATAAAATGAAGCATTTTCAGCCCCCGCGAGCCTAACAGCCCACAGGGAAAAAAGTCAAATTTTTGAGGTAAGAAAAATATGATAATTAAAGCATAATCCCAAATATGAAACTGACTGTCTGGAAATAAGGAAAGTTGAACATTCTGAGTCAAGGCAAATAAATGTTTGAATACATATATTTAGAACTTTATAAATAAAGTGCCCAACCATAGCTTAGAGTGTCACAGAAAATAAGACTTACTTACCCCAGGACACTCATCTACATGTTTGTAGAAAGCCAAACCAGTACTGAAACGAGAATCAGTAGAGGAAATGGTAAATATAAGAGTATATCGTCGATCTGAAAAGGGAGGTAAGAGATGAATCTCTACGACCGATAACAGAGAACCTTATGAAATAGACCCCGTAGAAGGAGATCACTGCATTCAATAGGCAATACTCTCCTCACATCCCTCTGACATTCACTGCACGCTGAGAGGAAAACCGGGCTCCAACTTGCTGCGGAGCGCATATCAACGTAGAATCTAGCACAAACTTACTTCACCACCTCCCTTGGAGGCAAAGTTTGTAAAACTGATTTGTGGGTGTGGTGAGGGGTGTATTTATAGGCATTTTAAGGTTTGGGAAACTTTGCCCCTCCTGGTAGGAATGTATATCCCATACGTCACTAGCTCATGGACTCTTGTTAATTACATGAAAGAAAGTATATTAATACAGTATAACCATGTTGGTTATGCAAAACTGGGGAGTGTGTAATCAAGAGATTATCTATCTTTTTAAACAATACAAATTCTGGAAGACACTGTCCCTTGAAAGAATTTACAATGAAATCTCACAAGATTTCAGGGAATTCTCAAAATCTCATGCGATAATAGCAAAGCAATGCATGCCCTTAGCACTGCTAATGCTGATTGGCTATTGTTTTTTGTCTTTTTAAACTTGCAGCTGGACAGAAACTGAAGTATAACTGTTCTCAGAATACTTAGATTATGAGTGGAGGAAGAGCGTAAATGTGATTGTTAAATACTGCTGCACTTTCAATCTGGCACTTAATATACAGTATATTAAGGTATAATATAATATTAATAATGTCAATTTTGAGAGGAGCCTGGAACCTAACTCATCTACTTCCCATTGACTTACATGAAATAACTAGGTTTATTTCATAACATTTTGTTTTTACAACTTTTCCTTCAGGAACAGAACCCCGGCACAAACTGAGGTCTACATGTAAATATATTTATATATGCCCTACTTTGCATATCGCTTTCCAAGCTCTGATATTATTTTTAAAGTTTAGTATCATACAAAATCTTGTATCTGTGATCTTAAGGACTTTGCCGCACTGATGAGACATCTTAGATTATCTTGTCTGAGTGGAGAACTTTAGATCATCGTGCCCTACCTAAGTGAATACTTCAACCCAGGGATTTTCTGGAACTGATGTGTTTATTTAAAACTTTAAACATGTATGAAACCCAAATGTTTTCTTTTATGATTCAAATAGAGCATGCAATTTTAAGCAACATTCTAATTTACATCTATTATCATTTTTCTTTATTCTCTTGATATCTTTATTTGAAAAAGCAGGAATGTCAGCTAACGAGATGGCCGATTTTTGGTTCAGCACCCTGGATAGTGCTTGCTGATTGGTAGCTGCATTTAGCCACCAATAAGCAAGCACTACCAAAGATGGGCCGGCTCATAAGCTTACATTCCTGCTTTTTCAAATAAAGATACAAAGAGAAAAAAGAAAATTGATAAAAGGAGTAAATTAGAAAGTTGCTTAAATTGAATGTTCTATCTGATTCATAAAAGAAGATATGTGGGTTCAGTATCCCTTTAAGGGCCAGATTACAAGTGGAATGCTAAATATTGCTTTCATGAATGCTGGTATTACAAGTTATCGTCAAACAATTGCTGGGAAGCATTGCGCTCATGAGACCGCACTTCCAAAGGCTCCAATGGGAGCCTAGTTATAATGCCCTCAGAGATGGCATCAGAACCTAAGCACAGCGAAAGGGGTAAGTAGCGCAGCAATGGTAGTAACTATAATATACACATTTTAACACATAAATATATATGTATATAAGCATATACATATATATTTACTGGGAACACACAGTTCCTTTAGACCGCAATGTAAAGGCACTTTTCAGTGCCGTTTTTTTCTAAAACCCACTCCTAAAACTTTAGGCTCAAAATACTGCCTAGTGCAGTTATTTTATTAAAAAATAAAGATGCTGCTATCAATCAGGTAGATTACGAGTTGTGCTGTCGTGTTTTAACGCTGAAAGAATTGTAATTTCAGCATTAAAACAGCAACGCAACCATTAGGAGTCTTGTCGGTATACCTGTACCACAAGCCTTTTAGCCCGTAATGCAACGTCAGTCCCGCACTCGTAAAAATTACGTTTTTTCATGGGACTTCTATAGTGCAGCTATTACAAATTTTGCGGAGAGGCTAAAAAAAGCTTGTGTTGCAGCCTATACCGACAAGTTCCATACCGTCATCTGAGAGCAGTAGTTATGAGTTTTATGCAACAAAACTGTTACATAAAACTCATAACTAAACTGTTACAAAGTACACTAACACCCATAAACTACATATTAAGCCCTAAACCGAGGCCCTCACGTATCGCAAATACTATATTAAAGTTATTAACCTCTAATCTGCTGCTCCCGACATCGCCGCCACTAATAAAATTTATTTACCCCTATTCTGCCGCTCCCCAACATCGCCGCCACTATACTAAAGTTATTAACCCCTATTCCCCCACACATTAACATTGCCCACACTATAATAAATATATTAACCCCTATTCTGCCGCTCCCCGACACCACCGCCACTATAATAAACCTATTAACCCCTAAACCGTAAGCCCCCAGAACAAAATATACTAAATTAAACTATTAATCCCTAAACCAAAAGCCTTCCACAACGAAATACTAAATTAAACTATTAACCCCTAAACCGGAAGCCCCCACAGCGAAATATACAAAACTAAACTATTAACCCCTAAACCTGAAGTCCCCACAACAAAATATACTACATTAAACTATTAACCCCTAAACTCAAAGCCCCCCACATCACAATAAACCCCCTAACTTTATATTTAAATTACATTTTCCCTATCTTAAATTAAATTAAAACTTACCTGCCAAATTAAAAAAAATGAAGTTTAAACTTACAATTAAACTAATATAACTATTAAACTAAAATTAAACTACCAATTAAAGAAAACTAAAATACACATTAAAAAAAATCCTAACACTACTATAAAAATTACAAAGTATCTAATTACAAAAAAATTAAAAATAATAAATAACAAAAAATAACAAACACTAAATTACGAATGATAACAAACAAAAGTATCAAAAATAAAAAAGAATTACACCTAATCTAATAGCCCTATAAAAATAAAAAAGGGCACACAAAATAAAAAAGCCTAGCCTACAATAAACTACCAATAGCCCTTAAAAGGGCATTTTGTAGGGCATTGCTCTAAGTTACAGAGGTCTTTTACCTGTAAAAAAAAATACAAAGACCCCCCAACAGTAAAATCCGCCACCCAACCAACCCCACAAAATAAAAAAACCTAATTCTAACAAAAGCCTAAGCTACCCATTGCCCTGAAAAGGGCATTTGTATGGGCATTGCTCTTAAAAGGGCTTTTACCTCTTTTGCATTGCCCTGAAAGGGCATTTAACTCTTTTAATAAAAGCCCAAACCCTAAACTAAAAAAAACCCACCCATAAAAGTTTAAAAAATCGTAACACTAACCCCTGAATATCCACTTACAGTTTCTGAAGTCCGGACATCCAGACGACGAGAAGTCTTCATCTAGGCGGCTCCATCTTCATCCATCGCGGGACTGCCATCTTCTTCATCCCTGCAGAGGTGGAGCAGTGGAGGCGTGGAGGTCCAGACGAAGGTCCAATGCGGAGGTCCAGGCAGCGGTACAAGGTGGAGGTCCAGGCGGAGGCCCAAGGTGGAGGTCCAAGGCAGAGGTCCAGGTGGAGGTCCATCGATCTGACATGGAGGTCCTCTTCATGCGATCATCCGTCGCACACTGAGGATTGAAATGCAAGGTACCCCTTTTATCTCGTAGGTACCATTGCATCCCCATTGGCTGAAAAATTTGAATCAGCCAATAGGAATTAGGGCTGCTAAAATCCTATTGACTGTTCAAATCAGCCAATAGGATTTAAGCAGCTCTCATTCTATTGGCTGATTCGAATTGGCCTGGACCTCCGCCTTGGACCTTCCCCTGGACCTCCGCCTCCGCGCATCGACCGCTCTACCTCCGCAGGGATGAAGAAGATGCCGGTCCCGTGATAGATGAAAATGGAGCCGTCTGGATGAAGATGCCGCCTGGATGAAGATGGAGCCGCTGGGATGAAGATCGTTCAAGTGGGACTTCAACAACTGTGAGTACCTAAAGAGGGGTTAGTATTAGGTTTTTTTAAGTTTTTTTGGGGTGTTGAGCTGAATGCCCTTTTCAAGGCAATGGGTACATTAGGTTTTTTAGATATTTTTTTTTTTATTTTGTGGGTTTTGGTGGGTGGGGGTTTGTAATGCTAGTGGGTCTTTGTATTTTTTTTAGAAAAAGAGCTGATATCTTTAGGGCAATGCCCTACAAAATGACCTTTTAAGGGCTATTGGTAGTTTATTCTAGATTAGGTTTCTTCTATTTTGGGGTGTTTTTTTTTTAAATGGGTATTAGAATAGGAATATTTTTTATTATTTTGGATAATTTGTTTGCTATTTTGTGTAATTTTTTTGTTTTGTTTTGAGGTGGGTTTTTATTTTTAGATTAGGGTTTGGGCATTTCATAAAAGCTGAATGCCCTTTTAATGGCAATGCCCATAGAAATGCCCTTTTCAGGGCAATGGGTAGATTAGGTTTTACTTTATTTTTATTTTGTGTGTTTGAGGGGTGGGGGTATGTATACTGTTAGGGGGTGTTTGTTTTTCTTTTGTAGGAAAGGAACTGTTATCTTTAGGGCAATGCCCTACAAAAGGCCCTTTTAAGGGCCCTTGGTAGTTTATTATAGATTAGGCTTTTTTATTTTGGGGTGTTTTTTTTTTTTTTTAAACAGGCTATTAAAATAGGAATACTTTTTATTGTTTTGGATTTTGTTTGTTATTTTTTGTAATGGTAGGTTTTTTTATTTTTTGTAATTTTAGTGTTTTTTGTTTTTTGAAATGTTAGGTTTTAGTGTAAGGCAGCTTAGGTTTTATTTTTATTTCACAGTTAAGTTTGTATTTATATTTTAAATAGGTAGTTAGTACATAGTTAATAACTAAGTTAAAATAAACACAAACTTACCTATGAAATAAAAATAAAACCTAAGCTAGCTACAATATAACTATTAGTTATATTGTAGCTAGCTTAGGTTTTATTTTACAGGTAAGGTTGAATTTAGTTTTAAATAGGTATTATGTAGTTAATAATTGTAACTTTAATTTAGCTCTATTTTAATTATGTTAAAGTTAGGGGGTCTTAGGATTAGGGTTAGGTTTAGGGGTTAATAGTTTAATTTAGGTTTTTGTGATGTGTGTGGCTGGCGGGTTAATAGGTTTATTTAGTGGTAGTGATGTGGGAGGTCAGAGGTTTAGGGGTTAATAGCTTTATTTAGTGGTGGCGATGTCGGGGAGTGGAATAGAGGTAATAAATTTAGTATAGTGTGGGTGATGTTGGGGTTTAGGAGAATAGGGGTTAATAACTTTAGTATAGTGGTGGTGATATCGGGAGCGGCAGATAAATGGTTAATAGATTTATTTAGGTGGCGGCAATGTCGGGAGCAGCAGATTAGGGGTGTTTAGACATGGGGTTTATGTTAGGTTAAAACGTTACTTCTTTTTCCCCATAGACATCAATGGGGCTGCGTTACAGAGCTTTTCATTCCGCAATCGCAGGTGTTAGTTTTTTTTTCTAACCCGCTCTTCCCATTGATGTCTATGGGGAAAGCGTGCATGAGCACGTCAAAACAGCGCTTGTATTTTGTGCGGTATGGAGCTCAACGCAACCATATATCACACGCACAAGCCGGCTGTTTAAAAACTTGTAATGGCAGTGATATGGAGAGTGAAATAATGCAACTTTTGTTGCTTTCATTAAAAAACCCTCTAACATGCAAACTTGTAATCTACCTGTTTATTTTTTTAATAAAACATACTACACTTTATTTTGGTGGTATTTGGGGCACATTTATAAAATAAACCAGAGATCTGGGGGCATATTTATCAAGCTCCTTCAGGCTCGCCAGAAACACGTTATGAAGCAGCAGTCTATAGACCTTTCCGCCTGCTCTGAGGCGGCGGACAGAAATCAACCCGATCCAATATGATCGGGTTGATTGACACCCCCTGCTAGCGGCCCATTGGCCACAAATCTGCAGGGGGCGGTATTGCACCAGCAGTTCACATTTATCGATGTGCAGCTGACATGATCCGCAATATCGGATAATGTCTGCTCGCACAATGATAATTCGGCCCCCTGATCTCTGGTTATTTTTAAAAGCACGAACTGCTACCGCGGGCTTGTGGTAGCAATAATCAGTCATTTGCAATGGTGATTAATTATCCCCCATTTGCAGGAACGTGCAATAATTTACCGCTCTTCTTGTAATCTCACAATAAATATATTAACTTGCATTTTTTTTTCTATTGAATTTATTGATTTGCCTTTGCTTAATATGTAATGTAACCCATAAAGTTTAAGCTACATAAATCATGTTCTCTAAATTATATGCAACCTCACACATGCAGATTTATGCCATTTCAGTATATTCTCCAAACATAACAACCGAAACTGAAATATTTTAATGCGGCTTGAACCTATGGCCACTGCAACAGCTATTGATAGCTTCCGCAGTAGCTTTCCATTTCTTGGTTATGGCTTCTATTGAATAAGCAAATATTTGCATTCTAAATGCAAGTAAAATATCCTTCTTTGAGATCTCTTTATGCGTAAACCATACGTATAAATTCAATTATAACATCAACTCTGAATTTGATAATTATCAAATCTCTATTGGAAGGAAGGATACATTAGGCTATTTCAATCATTTTATTTTTATGACCCATGTTTTTCAATGTTGACTTCAGAGATAGGCTGGATAGTTTATTTAAAACTCAGAGCAGTAAAATTCAAGGAAGATAAAAAAACAAATAATAATAAAATCCTCTGAATAACAATTTCTCACTAAGTATGTGTTCTAGAGAAAAAATGCATTGATTCACTGAAATCTCTTCTGTGTCCTTGAATGTAAAACATTATATTTTATTTTGATGTCAATGTATAAATAAACCAACCAGTGTAAGAATTAAAGGGTCATTGTACTCAAAGCTTTTCTATAATACGTATGTAAAAGCACCATTTGCATATGCATAAAAAAACATAGGACCAGATTACGAGTGGAACACAAAATTGCGCTTTGGTGAGCGAGATATTTATGCTCCATTCAGTAATACCAGTGCACGCAAGTGTGCACTGGTGTTATAATTAGAGCGCAATAAAAACGCAACCTCACATTCACATTTTAGGGAAGCATTGCACCAATGGGATCCTCGTTCTCATGCCATGAAACGCGGTAGAGAACCTAGCACAGCAAAAGGGGGTTAGTCATGCAGCGATGGGCATCAGATTTTAAACATATATGCTTATGAATATATACATATATATTTATGTGTTAATATGTGTATATACACATATTAACACATAAATATATATGTATATAAGCATATACATTTATAGGAATAGCTCAAACCCTATAGTCTGCAATATAAAGGTACTTTTCAGTGCTGTTTTTTTCTAACACCCCACATCCCCTCACTTTAACCCCTTAAAACTGTTTGTGCAGTTATTTAGCATGTCAAATTTGCCCGTTTACGGGCACATGTTAAATTAGCGCTCCACTTGTAATTTTACCAGGTGTTTACTGACTCTTTATAGTAGGCTTACCATAATTTTTAGAGGTGAAACTGGGACCACCTAGCGCGGTGCCAGTGGGGAGGGGGTGATCAGGCGCTTGGTCAAGGGGGGGCATGGTAATTACAGGTCCTTTTAAAGTAGTTGATTTTATGTGCGTAATGTTTCATGGATACTCTACCCTTCCTCAGTCAAACAACAAGTGAATCACACATTTTATATAGACCATAACACCACCCCCTAGTGAAAAAGGCACCATTATGTTGTCATTGCAACCCATACACAACATGAGCAAATAAATCATACATCTACATCTCAGATTCTAAATATTGCCAAACATCAGGCATAATTACCAATTTCATAAAATAGTGAAAAGCATATACATCACACAATTTAATATCTGCAGTGTAATATGTGTTTTATGTCTCTAATTAAGGAACAGAACTGGATACTGATAAGGCATAAATACAACATTGAATGAAATAAGTAAAAAAGAAACACATACCTGCTAAAGCTGCTTAAGAGGCTACACTATACCATAATGCAGGAAGATTACAGCCAAAATGCTATCCTGCATAAAGTAAAGCAAGATCCATGCCTGTCTGCATTTCCTCGTCATACCCACATGATTCAACTAAACGCGTATCCCCGGTGATGTCACCAGGGGTCGGGGATGGTGTTAAATTCATAGAAAAATAAACATAGTAGTACTACAAAATTAAAAAAACCTTGTGCTGCTCACTCAGCCTGTATTACTAAATTTGAACTTTGAAGGGCACAAACGTTAAACTAAGCAGGGCTGTATGTAACAAAGTATCAGCATCCATCTATACTGGAGAGCCACAGACTCACAGTCCGGTCATTTTAAATAATGTGTCCGGTCTGAAACCCGGACACATGATTTAAAACCCGGAGGTGGCAACCTTACTGGGACAGAATGAACAACCGGTGGGACACTGGGATAGTGCCTCCAAACAGGGACAATGCCAGTCAAACTGGGACTTCTGGTAAGACTACTTTAAAGGGATAATAAAAATATGCTAGACAGAATGATGCATTCAAACAAAAGATTAGCCTCAGAATAACATGTAGATGTAATTTTATAAAGTTTTATTAGCTTCTTAAATATTGACAAAATAAGTGTAAAGTTTTAGTGTCTATAAAAAAATGGAAACTGCTGCCATGTTGTAACTTAGGTTACCTTCTCTACTGGAACCAATTAGGGACAATTTTTTTACAGCTAGACGGCGCTAGTTCATGTGTGCATATAGTCAGCAATGATTGACTAAAATGACTAAAATGCAAATCTGTCAAAAGAACTGATTTAAGGGGCAGTCTGCAGAGGCTTAGATACAAGGTAATCACAGAAGTAAAAAGTATATTAATATAGCCGTGTTTGTTATGCAAAACTTGGGAATGTATAATAAAGGGATTATCTATCTTTTAAAACAATAACAATTCTGGAGCGAGCTGTCCTTTTAAAAAAGTTTACTATGAAATCTAATGAGATTTCAGTGAAATCTAAAAATCTCATGAGATAACATCAAAGCAATGCATGACCTCAGCACTGCTAATGCTGATTGGCTATTGGTTTTTTAGAACACTTAGGCCTAGATTACGAGTGGAGCGCTATCATTAGCACGAGGATCGTAAATGTGATTGTGAGACAGCAGTGTTCTTTACACTCAAATCCATACCTGAAAGGCTGTGTAAAGAATTTGTCCAGAGGAAACAGTTACACTAAACTACACTATGAATTCTAAACTGCCACCCCCCCCCCCCCCACATTGCAAATAACCTCTTTCCACTATTAGACCCTTACTTGCCACCCCCACATCTAAAGTAACTTTCTACACTATTATCCCCAATCCACCACACCCCCACTGCAAAATAACCCACTAAAATCTTTACCCCCTAACCTAACACCCTCTAAGTTAGCCCAAAATAGACTAACCCTACCTTTAAAAAAAATAAAATAACTACCTTTAAAAGAAAAAAAACTTACCTGAGAAATGTGAAAAAACCCAACTAACATTACTGTAAAAAACAAAAACCTAATATTACTCTAAAAAAATTAAAATAAATAACATTACAAAAAATAAAAAACCTACCATTACAAAAAATAAAAAAATAAAATAAAAAAAGAGTTATGCGTTTTCTAACCCCCCCCCCAAAAACACCCTAAAATAAAAAAACTATTCTGCACTAAAATACAAACACTAAAATACAAATAACCTTTAAAAGGCTTTATTAAAGTGCCCTAAAGTGAACTAGCTTCTAACATTACCCACCCAAAAATAAATAAATATATATATATACTCTAAAAAGTACACCGAAAAGAACATTTGGCTGGGCATATAGCTCTTTTGCTGCCCAGAGGGAAAAAAAAAACCTTGACTGATTTCATGTTCAAATTCAAATCATCCAATAGAATAAAGCTTTTTCTATTAGTTGATTTTAATTTGAACATGAAATCAGTCAATAGGAATGCAAGGGTACTCCTATATAAAAAGGGGTACCTCACATTAAAAATGTATTGTGCAGATGGTTACCGCATGAAGAGGATCGTTATTTAAGAACTGAAGATGGATGAAGATAAGATGGACTGCTGCCGGTATGAAGAAGGACCACTGAAGGGATGAAGATTCATCATGGGGCTTAGTGTTTCTTTTTGTGGGGGGGGGTGTTTTTTTTGTTTTTTTAGATTAGATATTTTTTTATTTTCTCTGAGCAGCAAAAGAGTTAAAAAGATTATAAAGAAAGGCTGGATTTTACCACTACAGGATGAGGGGTTTAAATTCTGATCATATGAATGGCATGATAATTCTTATTTGAAAGAAGCAATTGTTCTCAATCAAATTAGGAATCCTGAATCCATACAACTGCAAATTAAAGGACCACTAAATACAGTAGAATGTCATAATTGAATTGCATAATAAAAAGACAATGAAATAACATTATTATTATTGGTTATTTGTAGAGCGCCAACAGATTCCGCAGCACTATAAACATAGGCGGTATACAAGGTAGCATTTATGTCAGGGTTTTTTCCCTGTTTTGTTTGCCATGTGCTGCTGGCAGCCATTTTACTCACCTCTCTTGCTTACTCTGGTGCATACTGTGTGATGCTGCTCATTTCCTGCACTTCCTTTTATGGCCAGACTGGTGTACATCATCCATGTGAGACAGGATTCAGTCTCAGAATTGTGATGTCATCACTTATTATTTAAAGGGCCTCTGTTCAGTAGGCTTTGCCCTTGCGTTGTCTCAGACCTGTTTGTGAGAGCGCCTGTGTATTACCTGGCTGTCTGATGTCCCTCCTGGTTCCTGATCTCTGGCTTGTTCCTGACTCTGATGTTCTCCTTGTTCCTGATTCCGGCTCCTCTAACTACTCGCTTTGGCTCCTGACTCGACTCTTCTGACTACCAGCTCTGGTTTTGATTCCTGGCTTGTTATTTGACTTGTGGACTTTTTATTATTTTTTGCTATTAATAAAGGTGTGATTATTTTTGCACTTCTCGTCTCAGTCTGATTCCTGGCACCCTGACATTATGCAAGGGCCATGAATCCTGATGGTGCTAATAATCCACCTTTACCTGCCATAATTTCCAGAATGGATGAACAGGATCACCGCTTGGATCAATTTGCACTAGCCCTGCAAACCCTGCTGACTCGCACTGCACATTTGGACCAAAGTGTCCCGCAAGTTATGGCTGCTCCTGTTTCCGCTGCTGCACCTAGTCCTACCAAGAGCATGTCCGGTTCTGCACCTCTACCTCAGCGTTATGGAGGCAATCCTAATCAGTGCAGATGGTTTTTGAACCAGGTGGGCATTTACTTTGAGACGTTACCTCAGGCGTTTCCCTCTGACAGAGCTGAGGTGGGATTTCTCATCTCGTTACTCTCTGACACAGCTCTTGCCTGGGCTAATCCCTTGTGGGAGACTAATAAACCTGTGATTTCAAATTACCCTGAATTTGTGGCCTCCTTTCGAAGGGTATTTGATGTTCTGGCTCGCTCCTCCTCTGCTGCTAAACGACTCATGTTCATTCAACAAGGTACAAGATCTGTTGCTCAGTATGCCATTGAGTTCCGTATGCTTGCCGCAGAGGTAGGTTGGAATAATGAAGCCCTTGTTGTCGCCTTCTTTCATGGGCTCTCTGATGCGATTAAAGATGAAGTTGCTGCCAGAGTTTTACCAGAAGATCTTGAGGCATTGGTGTCCTTTTTGATCCTAATTGACATCAGACTAAGTAAGAAGCCCTTTTTCAAGGAGTGCTTGCGGAAGCCTCCTGTTCCGTTGTCTCCTACGTGTTCGTTCCCACCCATGTCTCCCTCTCCTCCCATGCTTCCTGGTCCAGAGTCACCAGGTACTGCTGAGCCGATGCAGTTGGGATTCACGCATCTCTCTGCAGCGGAGAGGGCCTTTAGGAGGAGGAAGGGGCTCTGCCTCTATTGTGGGTTACAGGGCCACCTTTTGAAGTCTTGTCCTACACGGCTGGGAAACACTCACACCTAAGGTCCTGTCAGGGGCAGACCTTGGATGGTTTATCCTCATCCCCGGAACCGCTAAAGGAGAAACCTTTGGTCAAGGTTGTCCTTTCCTGGGTGGACTCCTCCATAATCACCCAGGTTCTTGTTGACAGTGCTTTTGTATCAAAGCACTCCATTCCTGTTTTGCCTCGGTCAGTTCTGCTTGCTATTGAGGCCATTGATTGCAGGCCCCTTCAGCCCGCACTCGTTACTCACAAAACTGCTCCGTTATCCATGGCTGTTGGGGCTCTCCATTTTGAAACCCTCCAGTTCCAGGTCATAAACTCTCCGCATTTTCCGGGTTGTTCTGGGTTATCCCTGGCTCCAAAAGCACAATCCCAGTCTTGACTGGCGCAGGTCCGAAATTTTGTTGTGGCCTCCGCAATGTATTTTCACTTGTCTTCGGAAACCAGTTAAAGTCTTGTGCACTTCTTCAGAATCTCAATTGCCAGAGGAGTACCGAGAGTTCCTAGACATTTTTGACAAGGTGCGTGCCATAGACCTGCAACCCGATGCCATTCCTCCTCAGGGCTGAGTTTACCCTCTGTCTGTTGCAGAGAATTGTGCTATGGAGGAGTATGTTGCTGATGCTCTGTTGCAGGGGATCATCCACAAATCCTGCTCTCCTGCAGGAGCTGGCTTCTTCTTTGTGAAGAAAAAGGGTGGCGAGTTAAGACCATGCATCGATTATAGGGGTCTTAATCATCTTACCATTAAGAATGCTTACCCTATTCCGCTCATTACGGAACTCTTTGACCACCTCAAGGGAGTTACGGTCTTTACTAAACTTGATTTTAGAGGAGCATACAATCTTGTTAGGATAAAGGAGGGCCACGAATGGAAAACAGCATTTAATACCAGGAGTGGGCATTATGAGTATCTTGTAATGCCCTTTGGCCTATGTAATGCTCCTGCTGTTTTCTAGGAATTTATTAATGATGTCCTACAAGATATTTTGCAACAGTGTGTTGTGGTATACTTGGATGACATCCTCATACACTCACCCACACTTGAGGCTCATCGTTCTGATGTTACACGTGTTCTTCAGAGACTACGTGAGAACGACCTGTTTTGTAAACTCGAGAAATGTGAGTTCAATCAGACTCAAGTAACCTTTCTAGGTTATGTTATCTCCATTGCAGGGTTCTTCATGGATCCTGACAAGTTATCTGCATTTCTGCAGTGGCCTCGCCCAGTTGGTCTTCAGTCTATTCAATGTTTTTTTGGGTTTTAGGCAATTACTATAGAAATGTGCAATACAATATGAAAGAAGGATTGAGCGAAAAATTATCAGTCAATCAAAGAGGGACACAGGCCGCACTTAGTTAACCAGAGTTTTATTACTATGTAATTCTGAACAACCGTAAATCAGAACGTCTACCCTCCACCCTATTCCTTTAAAGCGGAATACACACCAACTAAAATATACAGGTATTTAGAACAGGCTGGCCAGCTATTCATTGAAATATATCTCACAGACTTGTATGCACCATATGCACAGTATCCATATACACATAATATCAATATTGCAAATGTAACTGGGAGACAGATAAATAAAGAACTTAGTAACCAAAACTAGTCTTTCGATTGTTATGGGGCCCCAATGTTGCAGCTGTTATTAACAAGTAACTGTTCAGTTTCCAAGCTCTCAGTGTTAACACACGCTCTGGATCTGGACACAGTTTCTTAACTTTCCTTTTGTACAATGTAACAGCTTGATTGCAAGATTTATGCTTGTGATTCCTTTTATGGTTAAACTTGTGAGAGATATGTATGCAGTGTCTTTCTGAAGATATAACGCACTCTGTACCTTGGCGGGACAGACCCGGCTGTCAGTTGCAAGACTTTAAAGCCAATATAAAGGACTATTATTTCAGTACCTGTTATAGCAGTTAGGCAAAGGAAGAGTCTTTGTTGCTGCAATGGGGCTGCTTCACTTGCTTACCGCCATAACAGCTATAACAGGTACTGAAATAATAGTCCTTTATATTGGCTTTAAAGTCTTGCAACTGACAGCCGGGTCTGTCCTGCCAAGGTACAGTGTGCGTTATATCTTCAGAAAGACACTGCATACATATCTCTTACAAGTTTAACCATAAAAGGAATCACAAGCATAAATCTTGCAATCAAGCTGTTACATTGTTCAAAAGGAAAGTTAAGAAACTGTGTCCAGATCCAGAGCGTGTGTTAACACTGAGAACTTGGAAACTGAACAGTTACTTGTTAATAACAGCTGCAACATTGGGGCCCCATAACAATCGAAGGACTAGTTTTGGTTACTAAGTTCTTTATTTACCTGTCTCCCAGTTACATTTGCAATATTGATATTATGTGTATATGGATACTGTGCATATGGTGCATATAAGTCTGTGAGATATATTTCAATGAATAGCTGGCCAGCCTGTTCTAAATACCTGTATATTTTAGTTGGTGTGTATTCCGCTTTAAAGGAATAGGGTGGAGGGTAGACGTTCTGATTTACGGTTGTTCAGAATTACATAGTAATAAAACTCTGGTTAACTAAGTGCGGCCTGTGTCCCTCTTTGATTGACTGATAATTTTTCGCTCAATCCTTCTTTCATATTGTATTGCATATTATTTTGGGACTGCCAGCACAGTTTGTGAGTGTTGGAATTTGAGAGTTAAATTGTGCACTACCACACATCTATATATTTTTTAATTACTATAGAAAGTTTATTAGAAACTTTTCTTCCTTGGTCAAACCTATCACAGAAATGACCCGTAAAGAGAATGATCCACTCCATTGGTCACCTACTGCCATTAAGGCCTTTGATAGTCTTAAGACTGCCTTTGCTGCCGCTCCAGTTCTGGCTTATCCTAACCCTGTCCTGCCTTTCGTTCTTGAGTTTCGATGCGGCTGAGACTGGAGTAGGTGCCCTCTTTTTTGAACATCCTACGCCTGACGGTTCCTTGCATCTGTGTGGTTTCTTCTCTAAGAAATTGTCTCCAGTGGAGTGCAATTATGAAATTGGCGACAGGGAATTACTGGCCATAATTTTGGCACTTAAGGAATGGAGGCATCTTCTCAAGGTTACTAGCGTGCCAGTGCTCATTCTTACTGACCACAAGAATTTAACTTATCTATCTGAAGCAAAACATTTGTCGCCCCGACAGGCAAGATGGGCACTATTTTTGTCTCGGTTTAATTATGTGGTCTCCTACCTGCCTGGTAGTAAGAATGTTAGGGCTGATGCCCTCTCTTGACAATTTTCCCCTCTGTCCAAGGAGGAGTCTGTACCTACTCCAGTTATACCTCCTGACCATATTTTGCTACCATACGTACTAATTTGACATCTCCCTTGGGGGAGGAGATCCTGGCTGCACAAACTAATGACCTCCTGAGAAACCTAGTGGTAAGTGTTTTGTTCCTGAGAATCTTCAAACTAAACTTTTGCACACTTACCACTATCCTAAAGCCGCAGTTCATCCAGGCAAGAACCAAATAATTTGGTGTGTCACTCGACAATTCTGGTGGCCAGGTCTTCATTCTGATGTTGCCTCCTGCTCAGTTTGTGCACAGAATCTGACTCCTCAAAGTCTTCCTGTGGGTCTTCTTCAACCTATTGCTAATGGTGAGTGTCCTTGGACACATCTTTCCATGGACTTCATTATCGAGCTCCCTGTTTCCAATGGCAATACTGTTATCCTTATGGTGGTTGACCGTTTTTCTAAAATGTCACATTGCATTCCCTTGAAGAAGTTGCCTACCGCTCAGGAGCTTGCTTCAATTTTTGCCCGGTAGGTCTTCCATTTACATGGGTTACCCAAGGAGATAATGTCGGACCGGGGTAGCCAGTTTGTCTCCAGATTTTGGCGTTCCTTTTGTGCTCAAATGGGGATCCAGCTTTCCTTCTCCTTGGCATATCACCCTCAATCCAATGGGACTGCGGAATGGTCTAATCAAGCTCTGGAACAGTTCCTCCATTGCTATGTCTCAGATCACAACAATAATTGG
The DNA here is from genome assembly GCF_027579735.1 of Bombina bombina. Taxonomy (NCBI): domain Eukaryota; kingdom Metazoa; phylum Chordata; class Amphibia; order Anura; family Bombinatoridae; genus Bombina; species Bombina bombina. The sequence goes on from NC_069500.1 coordinate 132,631,390, forward strand.
TCTGAACTGTTACCTTGGGCAGAGTTTGCTCGAAATAGTGCTATTAATGCTTCCTCCAAGTTATCCCCGTTCATGGTGAATTATGGGTTTCAACCATCCTTTTTGCCCGATTCATTCATGTCTCAGGGTATTCCAGCTTTGGAGGAGCATCTCCGGCAACTCTGTTCCATGTGGGTGCAGATTCAGGATTGCCTTCATCATTTTATGCAGCGCCAAAAGTTCCAGGCTGATCGTAGGCGTCTGCCCAAGCCTTCCTACCAGGTTGGTGAGAGAGTTTGGCTGTCCTCCTGCAACTTGAATCTTTGTGTGCCTTCCAATAAACTGGCTCCCCGTTATGTTGGTCCTTTTTGAATACTCCGATGGGTCAATCCTGTGGCCTACACTCTTGACCTTACTCCTGCAATGCGCATCTCCAATGTTTTTCATGTCTCCCTCTTGGAACCATTGGTTTGTAATCGGTTTACCACTGTGTTGCCTCGTCCCCAGCCTATCTTTGTTGACAACCATGAGGAGTATGAGGTCAGCAGCATTATTGACTCTTGTATGTCCAGGGGCCGCGTACAGTATTTGGTTCACTGGATGGGCTATGGTCCGGAGGAGCGTTCATGGGTTCCCTCCTCTGATGTTCATACTCCCGCCCTCCTCCGTGCCTTCCATGCCCATTTCCCCAATAAGTGTTTTGTCCTCCCGCGGGGGAGGGGTACTGTCAGGGTTTTTTCCTTGTTTTGTTTGCCATGTGCTGCTGGCTGCCATTTTACTCACCTCTCTTGCTGACTCTGGTGCATACTGTGTGATCCTGCTCATTTCCTGCACTTCCTTTTATGGCCAGACTGGTGTACATCATCCGTGTGAGACAGGATGCAGTCTTAGAATTGTGATGTCATCATTTATTATTTTAAGAGCCCCTGTTCAGTATGCTTTGCCCTTGCGTTGTCTCAGACCTGTTTGTGAGAGCTCCTGTGTATTACCTGGCTGTCTGACGTCCCTCCTGGTTCCTGATCTCTGGCTTGTTTCTGACTCTGCTGTTCTTCGTGTTCCTGATTCCGATTCGTCTGACTACTCACTTTGGCTCCTGACTCGGCTCGTCTGACTACAACCTCTGGTTTTGATTCCTGGCTTGTTATTTGACTTGTGGACTTTTTATTATTTTTTGCTATTAATAAAGGTGTGATTATTTTTGCACTTCTTGTCTCAGTCTGATTCCTGGCACCCTAACATTTTATAAGGATCAAATGGCTAGAGGGTCCTGCCGAGAGTCGCACTGTTGTAGTAAGCTTTTATGAAGGTGATCTGCAAACAGTTGGGCTCTTAGGCTTACATGCTAATGGGGTTCATGGCGGATAACAATGGAGGAGAGGAACTGGTTTTAGGAAAGGTTAGTGTAGGTTGTATGCATCCCTGAACAGAAGAGTCTTTAGGGAGTGCTTGAAACTTTCAAAACTAGAGAAGAGTCTTGTGGAGCGAGGCAAGACTTACTCTAAACTTCAAATAAGCAGTAGATTTTTTTCCCCATGTTCCGGCCCCCTGTATCATGTGACAGCCATCAGCGAATCACAGAGTAGTATATGTATACCCTATAAACGTGTGCACATGCTCAGTAGGAGTTGGTGCCTCAGAAAGTGTGTATATGAATAGAATGTGCAAATTTGATAATATAAGTAAATTGGGAAGTCTCTTAAAACGATATGCTCTATCTAATCATGAAATATTGATTTTGACTTTAGTGTCTCTTTAAGAAATACCTATTTCTAATATGTTCAAACTCTAACCAAGCCCTTATCACAACCTCACCATAGAAATAAACTATAAGACCTTTACTTTGAAACAAGGTAGTCCCACCATTTAGATAAGGATTTTATTTTCTTATAGATGTCAAATTATAGTCATAAAAATACGACATTAGGTAAATGTATTTTACTTTGTTGTTATGACCTACAGATCTTTGCTTTTCTGAGCTAATAAAAAATGAAGAAAGTCAAATAAATGGAAGAACTTAATGAGGATATTATAGATTACATTTTGTAAAAAATTTAAACAATATGATCTTTAGCTGCAAATATTAAATGTTTTATTTTTTTATTTTTTTTTTACTTGGACCAGGGCTAAGGGCACACGTCCATTTTTATTTTTTGAACAAAAGAATTCAAAACATCCAAGTATGAATAAGCTTTTTTTATTCCTTGACCAGCAGAAACAAGACTAGAAAAGCTGTCTGAACACCGTCTGTATAAATTGCTGGTGCAAAAGAGGTAAAATATGTTTATCTTCCATTAGAAAATAATTTTATTGAAAATCTTGCTATAGGATCCTACACTTTAGTACTTTTGGAATACAAACTGATACTAAATATATAACCATACAATTATTTACATTAAAATTGATTCAATTTTTGTTCTTTATATATTAATTAAAATCTTCAGATTTTTAGATTTTTATTGCAAATTAGTACAGATAAATATTTTTTAAGTCTAATCTGATGCTTATTTGAAAACACTTTATACATGTTTGTAAAGATTTACACATGTTGATTCTATTACAATAGTACTTCACAAATAAGGCCCAGAATCTTTGAAAGCCCAAAGAATGTAATTTCAAGTGTTCTGTAAAGAATATTTAGTCATAATCATAAATCTTCCCTTTTATATGAACTGACAGTAATTTTGAATTTACTTAGGAAAATGTGTACTTTGGGTGTGGTAAAGTACTTTCTTACGTCTGCAAAATCCTAGACTGTAGTTCGATTAACTGAAATATCTGCATTGAGGACAATGAACAGATCTTCATTTCTCCATTTAATTACAAGATTGGGTGAGTCTGTTAACCAAACACTTGAATCATGTTTAGTTTGCCTCTTCTAACATGAAGTGAAATTGTGGATTACATCAGATTACAATATTTGCTTTTACAGGACAAAATATGAAAAGTCTGCTGTATATTAAAGTAACTGAAAGTAGTATAAAGAGAAGATAAAAAAATCAAAAAAATCATGACCTTGAATAGACCTTGGATATAAATTAAACTTGTCTGAGATACTGTAGATTATTATCACATATAATCTGATATGTAGATATTAGCGTACCCGAGTTTATCACCTGAGCAAAAAAATAAATAACAGCGAGTGCAAAATTATTAGTGCAACAGATCGTTAACATTAACAATAGTGCTAATATATGTGTGCCCTACTTATCATCTAGGCCATTATGGGGAATACAATTTTGAGTTCAATGTGCATTTAATTTCCATTTTAAATGCATATTGTTTTGGGACATATTTTTCATAGAGCTGCATATAAAGTCTCCATATCCTTTTGAAAGACAACTTGTAACACCTCAGTGACCCAACAACAATCCATGGCGGATAGGGGCATACATATTATCCTGTGGGGTATATTTATTAATTTGCGAGCGGAGATGATACAATGTAGCGTATCATGTCCGCTGCACATGCATGCGCTGCCGTCATTTATCCTGTGAACTGCTGGTGCAATGCCACCCCCTGCAGATTTGCAGCCAATTGGCCGCTAGCAGGGGGTGTCATTCAAACCTGATCATATTCGATCAGGGTGATTTCTTTCTGCAGCTTCAGAGCAGGCAGACAAGTTATGGAGCACCGGTCTTTAGACCGCTGCTTCATAACTTTCGTTTCAGACGAGCCTGATAAATCGACCCCTTTATGCGAGGTCTTCAGTCACGATAATGGGACAAGCACAATTTTAGTTTGTTCTTGTGCGGGAAGTCTTTAACTCGGATTGAATTGATCAGCATTTATGGGCTGTACTGACAGTGAGTTTTTCTATTTGGTCAGCGTGCATACTACTGCATCATACCTCGAAGATATCCAGTGGCCCCGTTCATTCATGTGTATATGTTTATTTCCCCGATTTGTGATTATTCTATTTATTTCTCTTGTTAGTAATTTAATATTACTCAAATCCAGCTAACTTTCATTGTTGCTTTAATATACTTTAAAGATTATTGTCCGCAGTGCAGACTTTATCAAGTGTTTTTCAGATACCGGCAGATACAAGCTCAGAGACTTTTTAACATATACTGCTCTTGAGTTTGTACTCGAATTTTCCTCTGAGGGAATTTAGTTTTTACGGATTCCAAAGATTTTATGGATACAATAACAACGTTTTTACTTTTATAAGAAGGTGAGTGGGATAATCATTTGTCTTTGGAGAATCTACTTGTTAAGTGTGTGTCCCCGGGATTGTGCCATTTGAAGACTGCTAGGGTGAGTGGAGTCTGATTTGGAGCATGAGAGCATCTATCTATTTATTTATTTGTCTGTCTGTGTTAAAGGGACATTGTAAACTAGATATATTATTTGCATAAATGTTTTGTTGATAATCCATTTATATAGCCTATCAGGAAGTGTTTTTGTTACAAAGTAAAATTTTGCTTTTTTTTTAGATGTAGACTAATGTCTAAAGTGTACTGCTTTCTCCTGTTTGTTTAATGATCTTCCAGCTATCTCAGCCCCTTTCAATGGGTGTCCCAGTCTAACCTCATCAACAGTGCTAAACTGGGGGCTTCTAAGTAAGTTTTTAAAAGGTTTTATACTGGATTTTTAGATCAGTATCTGTGCATATTATTCTTTATAGCAGTATCTATTACATGCAGTTATATCCCTTACTGTCCCTTTAAGAGTGTATGATTAAAATCGGAAAGAGTCAATGAGAAAAGGAGAGCATAAACACACAACCAATATAAAAAGAGTACAAAATATTTTCATTAGATGATATAATATGGGCTGTCATTAATGATACTATTAATGATATCACAAAAATGTCCCAAGGAAATGGGGATCGTTTAGGTATATAATTCACAACCTTTTGTATATATTGCATATTTATGTGATTTTGCCTCTGAATATCCTAGCTTTCTTAATAACAAATATAATAAAAACCAATATTTTAACTCCTTAGCTGCAATCCATTGTGTAAGGTTAAAGGGACACTGAACCCAAAATTTTTCTTTCGTGATTCAGATTGAGCATGAAATTTTAAGCAACTTTCTAATTTATCCTATTATCAAATTTTCTTCATTCTCTTAGTATCTTTATTTGAAATGCAAGCATGTAAGTTTAGATGCCGGCCCATTTTTGGTGAACAACCTGGGTTGTCCTTGCTGATTGGTGGATAAATTCATCCACCAATAAAAAAGTGCTGTCCAGAGTACTGAAACCAAAAAAAAAGCTTAGATGCCTTCTTTTTCAAATAATGATAGCAAGAGAACAAAGAAAATTTGATAATAGGAGTGAATTAGAAAGTTGCTTAAAATTGCATGCTCTATCTAAATCATGAAAGAAAATTTTTTGGATACAGTGTCCCTTTAAGTATTTTCTAGCTAATGGTTTTTCCTATAGATGACAAGTTCAACAACACTTTTGTAACCTGACATGTAAACACTTTTATAGGTTAAGAACAGTCCTGACCTATCAGCTCATAAACAGCTCTGATACATACAAATAAAAATCATTAGAATTAAACCAGCAGCCTTTAGCATATTTTTGGGGCTGCAGAATCTGCTGGCGCTCTACAAATTACTGATAATAATAATAATAATAATAATAATAATAATAATACTTTACCCTTGAGAAACCAATAAAGCAATAATCCCTATAGCATGTTTTCTTTTCATAATGATAAATAGCAAAGCATACATACAGAATAAATATATATCATAAAAATGTTTAATACCGTCAGATATTTAGACACCAGTCGATAAATTGGATTGATATGAAGAAAACTATAGTTTTTTCACCGCAGATGTGTCTTGGCAAGAATCATATGATCTTGCTCATGACATTTGTAGCTATTTAAACATGACATGGCATGAAAAGGGTTACTGAAAATCAGCTTATTTAGAATTTGAATCCATGGAGACGTGTGCAGCTTGTGTGTGGCATAGAAGCTCACTGGATAATAAGGAAAACAACTGCAGCTCGTCTGGTCTATGGTAGCATGCCCCTCATGCTTAAAAAACTAAACCTGTGTATTTTTTTAGTACAGAAACATCCAACTTGAAAAATAAAACAAATTCTTCTAGATGCACCAAAAATACTTTTGTCTCTTTCTAAGGAAGATTAAAAAAAAAAAAGCATTAAGGGGACAGTCAAAATTAAACTTTCATGATTCAGACAGAGCATGTGATTTTAAACAACTTTCCAGTTTACTTTTATTACCAAATTTTCTTTGTTCTCTTGATATCCTTTGTTAAGGGTAAAGCTAATTAGGCTGATAGAAGCCCAGAGGTGTGCACATTTCTTTAGCACTCTGGTTTGTATAATATTGCTGTGAACAATGTTGCAAAGCTGCTGCCATAAGGCTAGAAATGTGTGCATGCTCCTGAGCTCACCTAGGATTACTTTTGAATAAAGGATACCAAGAGAACTAAGCAAAATTGATAACAGAAGTAATCTGGAAAGTTGTTTAAAATGTCATGCTCTAACCAGTCAATGTAGGTTTAATTTTGACTTTACTGTCCCTTTAAAGAGACACTGAACCCAAATTTTTTCTTTCGTGATTCAGGTAGAGCATTCAATTTTAAGCAACTTTCTAATTTACTCCTATTATCAAATTTTCTTCATTCTCTTGGTATCTTTATTTGAAAAGCAAGAATGTAAGTTTAGATGCCCGGCCTAATTTTGGTGAACAACCTGGGTTGTTCTTGCTGATTGGCGGATAAATTCACCCACCAATAAACAAGTGCTATCCAGGGTGCTGAAACAAAAAAAGCTTAGATGCCTTCGTTTTCAAATAAAGATAGTAAGAGAATAAAGAACAATTAGAAAGTTGCTTAAAATTGCCTGCTCTATCTGAATCACAAAAGACAAAAATTGGGTTCAGTGTCCCTTTAAAATAAACATTTTGAATTATATACTTTGCTGCATCAAGCTATCTAATAAAGGTATGTTTATTATATGCTTTGGATCAATGTGTTGCCACAGTTTGGTAGACTATGTGAGTACATTTGTTTGGTGGATAGTAGTAAATATTTGCACCGGTAAGTTCATCTAATATTTGCCTTGGATTTATCTGTCAAAATAACTTCAATGGAAATGCTTACTAAATGTAGCTATGTCTAACGGATGCAAAACAATATATTCTATTAGTATTCTCTTTACAAAGACGTGTCAGAAATACATATGAATATAATGACTATTTCTACTAGAAGCAGTTCTTACCCAAAGTATTCCAACTCTTGGTTTCACAAAAAAACTGCAATTTACTTATTAAAGGGACATGCAAAGGTGTTAAAAACATAGCTAAAATCAGTTCTGGAGTGATAATACACTGCTGATCCCGAACTGTACATGGCTGGTGATTGACAGCTTTGCATATATGTCACTTCTAGCAGTAGTGTACAGGTTTGAACTAGTAGTGCATTGCAGAGCAGAAGCTGACTTTAAATAATACATATTGAGATCCCTAGTCCCTCTTTTTCTGTAATTTAAACAATATATTATTTTTTTTCCGTCCTATAGATTCAAAGTGCTTAAAGGGACAGTAAACACAAAAATTGTTACTGTTTAAAAAGAGATATATTGCCTTTACTTCCCATTTCCCAGCTTTGCACAAACAACATGGTTATATTAACATACTTTATAACCTTTAAACCTCTAAATTTCTGTCTATTTCTAAAGACAGCCCCATGATCACATGCTTTTGTATTTGCTTTTCACTTCAGGGGAAGCTAGTTCATGTGAGCCATATAGATAGTTTTGTGCTGACGCCCGTGGATTCTAACAACACAACACTAATTAGCTTAAATGCAAGTCAATAGATAAAGTCATGTGATCAGGGGGCCGTCAGAAGATGCTTAGAAACAAGGTAATCACAGAGGTTAAAAGTATATTAATATAACCATGTTTTCTGTGCAAAACTGGGGATTGGATAATAAAGGAATTTTCTATCTATGAAAACAATACAAAAATTTGAGTTGACTGTCCCTTTCATTACAAGCCCAACCTCACCATATATCTGTCCCTAATTGGCCTCAGATAAGAAACTGCAAAGCAATGGGACTTTGTTAGTTCAATAACAGAATCTAACTGTGTCTACTCTATGAATAAGGAATGCTGTGTGTAGAATTTGGCACCCAATTCTTTTTACGCGCACCTATGTTAATTTATTGCAAGACAGCAGAAAAAATGTGTAATTCCAGTAGCTGTCCCTTTAACTTTATGTCACCCCTTTACAAGAGTTTAATACATGCTGCAATAGTGACATTTTTATCCCTTTGAATATCATTATTAGTTACTACCAATTATTACAATAATATCTCAACTAAATAATTTGTACAGTGTATTAACTGATTACAGTCTGAATAAATATTTACATGCTATGGTTATTAGAGATGATCTTCATAAAAAGACATAACAAATTAAAAGGCATGTATTTAAAATTACATTAGAAGTTATTTTGAAAGTCATTTTTTTTTTTTTAATGTTTTTTAAGTTGTTGATTGTAACATAAATGGAACATGCATTTGTATTCTTCTTTCCAGGCTTTCAATTAGAACATCTAGCTTTGCTGAATACTATGATGTGTCATGTATTTGATTCACTAAAGCTCTTACACCTTTCAGTTTATTATAGAATCAACCACTTAATATATTGTTTAAACTGGTGAATCTAGAGGGGCCTATCTATCAATCTCCGTATGGCGCTTGAAGCCCCGTGTTTCTGGCGAGCCTTCAGGCTAGCCAGAAACACCAGTTATGAAGCAGCGGTCTAAAGACCACTGCTTTATAACCTGTCCACCTGCTTTGAGGAGGCGGAAAGACATGGCCGCAATTCAACTCGATCGAATACGATCAGGTTGATTGAAACCCCCCTTCTAGTGACTGATTGGCCATGAATCTGTAGGGGCGGCGTTGCACCAGCAGTTCACAAGAGCAATACGCTCTTCGCACTCAGCAAGGTCTGACGGAGATGATCCGCAATGTCGGATCATGTCCGGCAGGCCTTTCATAAATAGGCCCCAGAGAGTCCATCACCTTTACCCTCCGCTTCTTTAGCAAGGCAGTGGTTGTCTTGGAGGTGTGTTTGGGGTCGTTATTATGTTGGAATACTGCCCTGCAGCCCAGTCTCCGAAGGGAGGGGATCATGCTCTGCTTCAGTATGTCACAGTACATGTTGACATTCATGGTTCCCTCAATGAACTGTAGCTCCCCAGTGCCAGCAGCACTCATGCAGGCCCAGACCATGACACTCCCACCACCATGCTTGACTATAGGCAAGATACACTTGTCTTTGTACTCCTCACCTGGTTGCCACCACACACGCTTGACACCATCTGAACCAAATAAGTTTATCTTGGTCTCATCGGACCACAGGACATAGTTCCAATAATCCATATCCTTAGTCTGCTTGTCTTCAGCAAACTGTTTGCAGGCTTTCTTGTGCATCATCTTTGAAAGAGGCTTCCTTCTGGTACGACAGCCATTCAGACCAATTTGATACAGGGTGCGGCATATGGTCTGAGCACTGACAGGCTGACCCCCCACCCTTCAACCTCTGCAGCAATGCTGGCAGCACTCATACGTCTATTTCCCAAAGACAACCTTTTGATATGACGCTGAGCATGTGCACTCAACTTCTGTGGTCGACCATAGTGACACCTGTTGTGAGTGGAACCTGTCCTGTGAAACCGCTGTATGGTCTTGCCCACCATGCTGCAGCTCAGTTTCAGGGTCTTGGCAATCATCTTATAGCCTAGGCCCTCTTTATGTAGATTAACAATTATTTTTTTTAGATCTTCAGATAGTTCTTTGCCATGAGGTGCCATGTTGAACATCCAGTGACCAGTATGAGAGAGTGTGAGAGCGATAACACCAAATTTAACACACCTGCTCCACATTCACACCTGAGACCTTGTAACACTAACGAGTCACATGACAATGGGGAGGGAAAATGGCTAATTGGGCCCAATTTGGACATTTCCACTTAGGGGTATACTCACTTTTGTTGCCAACGGTTTAGACATTAATGGCTGTTTGTTGAGTTATTTTTGAGGGACCAGCAAATGTACACTATTATACAGGCTGTACAAAAGCAAAACTGGAAGAGTTAGTTACCACATCTGGCCAAATGAGACAAGCCCAGGTACCACTTCAAGGTCTCTCCAAAAACCTGGGTCCCTAATACAGCCAACAAACTGGGAACAAGTCAAGGGTTCACAGACTTATGTAATCACCCTAGACATATACAAAACATGGAAGGAGACTGCAATCTCAGACTGAACTAGGTACACATCTGATGACCCTGCAACATGCTCAGCCCTGGGGGCTCAATAACACTCTCAGGAAGCTGGGCTTGCTCAAATTAGGTCCCTTTTTCTTTTCAATCCAAACAGGATTCCTTGGGTTCTTAGTTCATTCATTAGTAGGCACTATAGAAGACAAATATATATATATATATATATATATATATAAGGGAGCACTCTCTCAAAAATACCAGTAACAAAAGTCCATTAAATGTCCATATAGTAAAAGGGTTAAAAATCTGTAAATGACACAGGCAGTTTCTTGTCAGAAGGTTGTCCAGATGGCTGCCAAACGGTGCACCTTTATCCTATAAGAGCAACGGTTCCTGCTTTACGTGGCTATCAGTCAGCTTGGTAGTTTATATGCATACTTGAGCTTCTAGATTGGAGGAAGTTCAGCTGATCATGATGCTCATTGGGACTGTGATCTGGACCACCTTTAAAATATGGTATTACCAGGGATACAGTTTGCTGGGCAACTGTGAGGCTCTAGTCTGTGCTATTATTATTAGGTGCATTTATTATGTAATTGTATTTTACCTTATTTGTACCCTATTGTGGTGACTTACTAGGCCATTTGGTGCCCTTGTGTTGCTTCTCTACAAATTATAGAAGACAAGCACTTTTAGAGCCAGGAAATACAAACTCCAACCCCAGCTTGAGAATTATATTGTTATAATGAAAAGGCCAAAAAAAAGGAAAAAAACGTTTATGAAAACCTCCAAAAAGATGTTCCTCATAGATGTCAAATAAATAAACCAGAGATTCAAAGACCTGGGAAATCAGATTGAGGCACCAAAAATGTATTTCCCTAAAGCAGGGCTCCATTTATAAAGATGCAAACACAGCTTTGGGGCCTGAGTGTTGTAGGGTCACACAAGGGGGCCTGAAACCCTAGTTAAACAGCTGCTGTCTTTGCCTCTCCTCCACCTCAAGGGTGGCTGAGTTAAATCATACTGATTAGGATCAACCAGAATTATTGACTTTTCTTGCTCTTGTGCAACTGGATTTGTAAGAGCAGGGGATACAACTGCACAAACCATTACTTGTGCAATGATGACTGTGGGCAGTGAATGCTGCCCACTCACTGCAATTCCCAGGCAGAACCTTGTACATCCAGAATATGATAAATGGGGGCCCATGAGTTACTGCTTGAACTGTGGGAAAAAAATACAGTGAATACAAGCGCACTACAGAAATTCTAAATCAAAAATCTACTGACACACAAATACTAATGTGTTAGGAATGCAGAAAATAATGATGTGTAACACTGACTTCACACCCAATATGACATGCTACTGATGCATAAAATAGTGTGCTAAACTTGACACCGGACAAGGGTCAAGCAAAAAGCCACTAAGGATTTAATCTATAACAAAAGGTGATATAAAATGCTTTAAAATAGACTTGCGCACTGAATAATTTGTGTGCTGCACTAATCAGAATTCAGTTATTTTAAAATTAACCAAATACTGAATATTTGTTAAAATTTACATTCATTTTCTATAAAACAAATGTAAATTTTCTCTTCTTCTGTCAGGGCTGTGCTAATGCTTCAGGGGCGCTCGCTAATGCTCCTATTACTGCGGCTCTTCAACATGCTACAAGTAAATTAGCACAACGGCTCCCTTCTCCTTTAGCGCAGATTGAGGGTTGCTAATCTTCACAGAGTCCATGACCATGCTAATAGGGGAATTAGGCCCTGGACTCTGTGAAGATTATTAAGTCCCGCCCCCCCACCTGTGCTAAATAAGAAGGGTAACCCCCCACCTGCTCTAAAGAAGAAGGGTAACCCCCCACCTGCGCTAAGAAGAAGGGTAACCCCCCACCTGCACTAAAGAAGAAGTGTAACCCCCCCCACCTGTGCTAAAGAAGAAGTGTAACCCCCCACCTGTGCTAAAGAAGAAGGGTAACCCCCCACCTGCGCTAAAGAAGAAGGGTAACCCCCCACCTGCGCTAAAGAAGAAGGGTAACCCCCACCTGCGCTAAAGACGAAGGGTAATCCCCCACCTGCGCTAAAGAAGAAGGGTAACCCCCCACCTGTGCTAAAGAAGAAGTGTAACCCCCCACCTGCGCTAAGAAGAAGGGTAACCCCCCACCTGCACTAAAGAAGAAGTGTAACCCCCCCACCTGTGCTAAAGAAGAAGTGTAACCCCCCACCTGTGCTAAAGAAGAAGGGTAACCCCCCACCTGCGCTAAAGAAGAAGGGTAACCCCCCACCTGCGCTAAAGAAGAAGGGTAACCCCCCACCTGCGCTAAAGAAGAAGGGTAACCCCCCACCTGCGCTAAAGAAGAAGTGTAACCCCCCACCTGCACTAAAGAAGAAGGGTAACCCCCCACCTGCGCTAAAGAAGAAGTGTAACCCCCCCACCTGCGCTAAAGAAGAAGGGTAACCCCCCCCACCTGTGCTAAAGAAGAAGGGTAACCCCCCACCTGCGCTAAAGAAGAAGTGTAACCCCCCCACCTGCGCTAAAGACGAAGGGTAATCCCCCACCTGCGCTAAAGAAGAAGGGTAACCCCCCACCTGTGCTAAAGAAGAAGTGTAACCCCCCCACCTGCGCTAAAGAAGAAGGGTAAGCCCCCACCTGCGCTAAAGAAGAAGGGTAACCCCCCACCTGCGCTAAAGAAGAAGAGTAACCCCCCACCTGCACTAAAGAAGAAGGGTAACCCCCCACCCGCGCTAAAGAAGAAGGTTAACCCCCCACCTGCGCTAAAGAAGAAGGGTAACCCCCCACCTGCGCTAAAGAAGAAGTGTAACCCCCCACCTGCACTAAAAAAGAAGGGTAACCCCCCCACCTGCGCTAAAGAAGAAGGGTAACCCCCCACCTGCGCTAAAGAAGAAGGGTAACCCCCCACCTGCGCTAAAGAAGAAGGGTAACCCCCCACCTGCGCTAAAGAAGAAGAGTAACCCCCCACCTGCACTAAAGAAGAAGGGTAACCTCCACCTGCGCTAAAGAAGAAGTGTAACCCCCCACCTGTGCTAAAGAAGAAGTGTAACCCCCCACCTGTGCTAAAGAAGAAGGGTAACCCCCCACCTGCGCTAAAGAAGAAGGGTAACCCCCCACCTGCGCTAAAGAAGAAGAGTAACCCCCCACCTGCACTAAAGAAGAAGGGTAACCCCCCCACCCGCGCTAAAGAAGAAGGGTAACCCCCCACCTGCGCTAAAGAAGAAGGGTAACCCCCCACCTGCGCTAAAGAAGAAGTGTAACCCCCCACCTGCACTAAAGAAGAAGGGTAACCCCCCCACCTGTGCTAAAGAAGAAGGGTAACCCCCCACCTGCGCTAAAGAAGAAGGGTAACCCGCCACCTGCGCTAAAGAAGAAGGGTAACCCCCCACCTGCGCTAAAGAAGAAGAGTAACCCCCCACCTGCACTAAAGAAGAAGGGTAACCTCCACCTGTGCTAAAGAAGAAGGGTAACCCTGGAGTTTATGAAGAAGAGGATTAGCGCAGCTCCCCCTGCATGTTACAGGTAAGCAATACACATAATTTAATAACTAACAAATATACGCATGAATTATATTCGTTATCTCTTAAATTAGTTAGTGCATTCATTTAGATATTCGTAACAAACCAAATGCACATTGCTAGTTTAAAATTAGCATGAAAAAACAAAAAACATATCTGGAGATGTGCAGATATCACATACGGTTTCACTATGTAATATAAAATCACCTCATCATAGTCAGAAAATATCTTTTTAAACATTTAAGTTGGTGCTGATGTTTAATGCATTTAGCTGATTATTTAAATGTGTTGTTTGTTCACAATTTCACCTGCACTGACCATATTGCCAAACTACAACTTTGGTATGGTGTGGAGTATCTTTGTTTGTTTTTAATATTTGAGAAGCTATATTTATTTGTTATTTAGAATGAAGGGGTTTATCTAATTCCTTGGCAAAGGCCCCTTAGGGAGCTGAAACTTTGGTAGATAATAAAATATACATTTTGAAATGAACATTGTTGAATGTAATAAATGTAACTTTTTGCAACTTTCTAGCTGCAGTTAGAGGCTCAGCACCAGTTGTAATACAATAATTAGATGTAGGTAAAACATACATTATATGTAAAGTGCCTTACAGGAGAAACATTCACTCAACAGAGATGGTTGGCAATGGGTGTGCATCCATTTTGTTTGGTAGCTGGCAGAAAGGGAGAAAGTGATTGTGAACTCTCCCCTTTATAAAAACAGATCTGAAATGTTAATGATAATTTAGATGGAGTCTGATTCATCAGTTATAATAAAGATGCGCTATAACTTACTTTTTAATATAGATAAGAAATTCAAATACCACCGCCCACTTCAGAAGTCAATTTTTCTGTGAGCTAATGGTCTGAATTGTTGTCCAATCAGCGCTCTAGGGGCGCGATCCGATATGCAGCGTAGTTTGCGGCGCAAGCGAGGGGACCCCCGCTGCCCGCAGTTTCAGCTCGCAACTCGAGCTATCCTATATACGGCGCCGTCAGAGGCTAAAGTGCCGTAAGTCGGATAAACCAGCGATGTCCAGAAATCTGTGTAAGTACAAATTTCTGGAGTCGCCAGTGACTTACGGCACTTTAGAAACTGCCGGCGCCTACAAAACCTGACTAAGTTATTAAATCACCCGCACTGTCTAACACGCCTCCCAAACATAGCCCGACACGTCTAACCCCCTATCCGCTATCCCCCCTCACTATCCTAACAATAAAAAATGTATTAACCCCTAAACCGCCGCTCCCGGACCCCGCCGCCACCTAATAAAGTTATTAACCCTTAAACCACCGCTCCCGGACCCCGCCGCCAGCTATATTAAATCTATAACCCCCTAATGTGATCCCCTACCTCACCGCCATCTACCTTACCTACCCCCTAAAGTGAGCCCCTACCCTGCCGCCATCTATTTTAAAATTATTAACCCCTAATTTAATCCCCCTACCCCGCCGACACCTATATTAAATTATTTAACCCCTAATCTAATCCCCCTACCTGCCGCCACCTATATTAAATTAATTAACCCCTAATCTAATCCCCCTACACCGCCGCCAGCTATATTAACTATATTAACCCTAATTATATTAGGGTTTATATAGTTAATATCGTTATTATATTATATATATTAAGTATAATAACCCTATCTAACTTTAACATCCCTAACTAAACTCTTATTAAAATAAATCTAATATTAAAATTATTAATTAAAATATTCCTATTTAAATCTAAATACTTACCTATAAAATAAACCCTAAGATAGCTACAATGTAATTAATAATTACATTGTAGCTATTTTAGGGTTTATATTTATTTTACAGGTAACTTGGTATTTATTTTAACTAGGTACAATAGCTATTAAATAGTTAATAACTATTTAATAGCTACCTAGTTAAAATAATTTCCAATTTACCTGTAAAATAAATCCTAACCTAAGTTACAAATACACCTACACTATCAATAAATTAAATAAACTACAAATATCTAACTAAAATACAATTAAATAAACTAAACTAAATTACAAAAAACCCCCACTAAATTACAAAAAATAAAGAAAATTACAAGATTTTTAAGCTAATTACACCTATTCTAAGCCCCCTAATAAAATAATAAAGCCCCCCAAAATAAAAAAAATTCCCTGCCCTATTCTAAATTAAAAAAGTTAGCTCTTTTACCTTACCAGCCCTTAAAAGGGCCTTTTGCAGGGCATGCCCCAAAGAAAACTGCTCTTTTGCCTGAAAAAAAAACACAATACCACCCCCCAACATTACAACCCACCACCCACATACCCCTAATCTAACCCAAACCCCCCTTAAATAAACCTAACACTACCCCCCTGAAGATCTCCCTACCTTGTATTCACCCCGCCGGGCAGAACTCTTCATCCGATCTGGGCGATGTCTTCAAGCAAGCTGCAGTGAAGTCTTCTTCCATCCGGCGATGTCTTCAAGCAAGCGGCAGAGAGTCTTCTTCCATCCGGTGATGTCTTCAAGCAAAGCAGCATCTTCTTTCTTCGCTCCTCCGCCACGGAGCATCCATCCAGCATGACGACTTCCCGACGAATGAGGTTCCTTTAAATGATGTCATCCAAGATGGCGTCCGTCGAATTCCGATTGGCTGATAGGATTCTATCAGCCAATCGGAATTAAGGTAGAAAAATCTGATTGGTTGATTGAATCAGCCAATCAGATTCAAGTTCAATCCGATTGGCTGAACCGGATGGAAGAAGACTCTCTGCCGCTTGCTTGAAGACATCACCGGATGGAAGAAGACTCTCTGCCGCTTGCTTGACGACATCGCCGGATGGAAGAATACTTCACTGCAGCTTGCTTGAAGACATCGCCCGGATCGGATGAAGAGTTCTGCCCGGCGGGGTGAATACAAGGTAGGGAGATCTTCAGGGGGATAGTGTTAGGTTTATTTAAGGGGGGTTTGGGTTAGATTAGGGGTATGTGGGTGGTGGGTTGTAATGTTGGGGGGTGGTATTGTGTTTTTTTTTCAGGCAAAAGAGCAGTTTTCTTTGGGGCATGCCCCGCAAAAGGCCCTTTTAAGGGCTGGTAAGGTAAAAGAGCTAACTTTTTTAATTTAGAATAGGGCAGGGAATTTTTTTTATTTTGGGGGGCTTTATTATTTTATTAGGGGGCTTAGAATAGGTGTAATTAGCTTAAAAATCTTGTAATTTTTTTTATTTTTTGTAATTTAGTGTTTTTTTTTGTAATTTAGTTTAGTTTATTTAATTGTATTTTAGTTAGATATTTGTAGTTTATTTAATTTATTGATAGTGTAGGTGTATTTGTAACTTTAAGGTTAGGATTTATTTAACAGGTAAATTGGGGGGTGGATTTGTTTAACAGGTAAATAGGTAGCTATTAAATAGTTATTAACTATTTAATAGCTATTGTACCTAGTTAAAATTAATACCAAGTTACCTGTAAAATAAATATAAACCCTAAAATAGCTACAATGTAATTATTAATTACATTGTAGCTATCTTAGGGTTTATTTTATAGGTAAGTATTTAGATTTAAATAGGAATATTTTAATTAATAATATTAATATTAGATTTATTTTAATAAGAGTTTAGTTAGGGATGTTAGAGTTAGATAGGGTTATTATACTTAATATATATATAATATAATAACGATATTAACTATATTAACCCTAATATAATTAGGGTTAATATAGTTAATATATATAATATAATAACTATATTAACTATATTAACCTTAATATAATTAGGGTTAATATAGTTAATATATATAATATAATAACTATATTAACTATATTAACCCTAATATAATTAGGGTTAATATAGTTAATATAGCTGGCGGCAGTGTAGGGGGAATAGATTAGGGGTTAATGTGTTTAATATAGGTGGTGGCGGTGTAGGGGGATTAGATTAGGGGTTAATACATTTATTATAGGTGGCGGCGGTGTAGGGGGATTGAGATTAGATGCAAAAGAGCTGTTTACTTTGTGACAAAGCCCCACCAAAAGCCCTTTTAAGGGCTGGTAAAAGAGCTGAATTCTTTGGGGCATGCCCCGCAAAAAGCCCTTTTAAGGGCTGGCAATAGAGCAGTTTACTTTGGGGTAATATCACGCAAAAAGCCCTTTTCAGGGCTATTTGAAGGGTTAGACTTAGGTTTAGTGGTAGGGATAGTTTAGTATTTTAGGGGTTAGTTAATTTAATATAGGTGGCGGCAGTGTAGGGGGATTAGATTAGGGGATAATTAATTTAATATAGCTGGCGGCGGTGTAGGGGGATTAGATTAGGGGTTAATTAATTTAATATAGGTGGCGGCGGTGTAGGGGGATTAGATTAGGGGTTAAATAATTTAATATAGGTGGCGGCAGGGTAGGGGGATTAGATTAGGGGTTAATTAATTTAATATAGCTGGCGGCGGTGTAGGGGGATTTAATTAGGGGTTAATTAATTTAATATAGCTGGCGGCAGTGTAGGGGGATTAAATTAGGGGTTAATAATTTTAAAATAAATGGCGGCGGTGTAAGGGGCTCACTTTAGGGGGTAGTTTAATGTAGTTGGCGGCGGGGTAGGAGCTCACATTAGGGGGTTATACTTTTATTGTAGGTGGCGGCGGGGTCCGGGAGTGGCGGTTTAGGGGTTAATAACTTTATTAGGGATTGCGGCGGGGGATCGCGGTTGACAGGTAGATAGACATTGCGCATGCATTAGGTGTTAGGTTTTATTTAACAGATCGCGGGTGACAGCTAGATAGACATTGCGCATGCGTTAGGTGTTAGGTTTATTTTGTAGCTAGTTTAGGGAGTTACGGGGCTCCAATAGACAGCGTAAGGCTTACTACGGCTGCTTTTTGTGGCGAGGTGAAAATGGAGTAAGATTTCTCCATTTTCGCCACGTAAGTCCTTACGCTGTATATTGGATACCAAACTGTGCTGGTTTGGTATACCTGCCTATGGCCCAAAAAACTACGGGCGACGGCAGAAATATACGGGCATAACTTCTAGGTTATGCCGTATATAGGATACCAAACCAGCGCAAAATTCAGCATTGCCGGCTTTTACGGGCGACGCTGCATATCGGATCGGGCCCTAGATACTACAAAAGTGCCTGAAGGGGAGAATGCTTATTAGCGAACAATGCAAACCTATAAAATTTACTTTTGAAGTGTGCAGCGGAGTGTGGAGCATTTTAATTTTATATCTATATTAAAAAGTAAGTTACCGCAAATCTTCATTAGAATTGATGAATGCAATATAATCTAAAATATCACTGACATTCTGGATCTGTTTTTAGAATGGGAGAGTTTATAATTACTTTAATTCTCACCTATCTCTCTTCTTTGATTAATGCTACTAGGGTGAGCCAAGATCATTGCTATACTCTTTACCCAGTATGAAATTCAAATTCAATAGCTGCTTCTTTAGAAAGGTATCATCTTGGAGGAAAAAAAAAATGTTTTTTTCTGTAGTGAAGTAAACAATTATTGTCTTATATTAGCATAATCTTAGATTTTATACTCCTTATTTGGGTAAAGGTTTCCGTTATTCGTAGTAAAGTAGGCGGTTCTGACATAAATCTACACTTCAGACAGACTTGATGGGTTGCCTGGTTCTTATCTGCTGTCAAAATCTGTTTCTATGTTTCTAAATCAATTTATTATATGTTAATGTTAGCTACACATTTACATGCAATCCAAGAAAATCAGTTTGAAAAGAGATATTGTGACCAGATCAGTATTTACATAATGCTTAAGAGTTTCTGTCAGGGTTTAAAGGAGGAAGTTGATGTATTGTAGATAATTAAGTTTGGATTTATAGCTGTTTTGGTAACATAGTTTAGAGTGACTAAACAACTTGACAATACACAGAAAACAACTTTCAATGCTAGTAGAGTTTTAAGTCATGTAAACTGACTTTGAACTTTTAGAAGTCACAGGAACATCACACATTTTCTATTACAAAGAACTTATTTTAAACATGACAAATGTTTGAGGTATGATATGTTTGATTCTTTAGGCAAAATATGATGTTCTTCAGATGATACCAATCATATATTACAGCTTCCAGTGACTTATAATGAATCAATAATTTTTCTTTAAAGGGACACTGAACCCAATTTTTTTCTTTTGTGATTTAGATAGAGCATGCAATTTTAAGCAACTTTCTAATTTATTCCTATTATCAATTATTCTTCATTCTCTTTGTATTCTTTATTTGAAAAAGACATCTAAGCAATATTTTGGTTCAGACCTGGACAGCGCCTTTTTAATTAGTTGGTGAATTTATCCACCAATCAGCAAGAACAACCCAGGTTGTTCACCAAAAATGGGCCGGCATCTAAACATACATTCTTGCATTTCAAATAAATATACCAAGAGAATGAAGAAAATTGATAATAGGAGTAAATTAGAAAGTTTCTTAAAATTGCATGCTCTATATGAATCACAAAAGAAAAAATTTGGGTTCAGTGTCCCTTTAACTCATTTTAAAAACAGCACTTGGAGCTTTTTTTCCCAATCACTTAATTGGGATGTTTTTTTTTTTTGTTTGATTTTGTTTTTGTTTTTTAACGTTGTATTTAGCTCAGTCACAATATTTCGCAAGCTCTGGCAAAATTGCATTTATGCAAACACGATATTTGAGCTCCACTCAGTAATACTGAGTAAGTAAGTATTCAAGCTAATTGATACAGTTTAAGTACCGGCTGAGTATTTGAAGGGCTTCTTGGTAGCTTAATCACCAAAACAATATAAACGCTTAGTACATTACCACCTTGTAGTGTTGCAAATAAAAGGTTCTCTTGAGATCAATGATGCCGTAGTGGAACTGGGAAGTCTGCCCGCTTTCTGCAATTTCTTACGTGTTTCGAAGTGATAACACACTTCTTCGTCAGAGCTTGAATACTTACCACCTTGCATATTATTATATACCAGACCTTTTGTGGCCCAAAATGCTACCAAGTCACACATCTATTATTACAATAAGCACCTATCTTGTAGTTACATGTACTTTCTATAAGGAACGTCTCATTATCCAGACATCACAGTGTCGCCAAAAACAAGGGGACAAGAACAACAAAGATATTTTACATGCCTGTATCTTACCTCATTATTTGATTGAGGGTGCTAAATGTAAGCATAATTTATCTTGCATAATAAAAATTCAACTTTTATTCAAACTGTATTACGCTATGTATTTGTCTCTTCTTTTTCTACTACGATCTATGTGATGACCTGATACAAGAAAAAGATCCTCACCACCATAGAGAAAAAGAAAGAGTCCAAGAATCTCCATTACTGTTCAACAAACGATAACTGGCGAAAACATCTTTTCAAGAGAGTCCAGGGTTTCCATTAAAGGCATACTGCGGAGAGTGCAGGATTTCCATTAAAGGCATACTGCGGAGAGTGCAGGATTTCCATTAAAGGCCTACTGCGGAGAGTGCAGGATTTCCATTAATGGCATACTGCGGAGAGTGCAGGATTTCCATTAATGGCATACTACGGAGAGTGCAGGATTTCCATTAATGGCATACTACGGAGAGTGCAGGATTTCCTTTTTGGCAGAAAAGTTCACTTCAAAAAGAATTTCAGAACATCAACTCGACAAGAGTCCAAGAACCATCTTTAAACTCTAAAGAGCTGACACCTTACCTCATAGGATTGAGGTATCTTCTGGTAAGCACATTCTACTTACCCTAGACAAAGAACTGTCGAATTACCAGAGATAATCTCCTCTACAAATTTACTTGGTGGACATATGTTTTCTGCTCCCATGACAAACTAACTCACAACATATTGACATTATTAATACGAATATACTAATAGTATTTAGCTGTGCGCCCCTTTGATTTTCTCTTTTCTATCATATATATATATATATATATATATGTATATATGAATATACATATATATTTCAAGTAAAATCACAGTCACCCATAGACCACAACGTAAAGGCACTTTTCAGTGCTGATTTTTTTCTAACAACCCCCTGCTCACTTTAACCCCTTAAAACTGCATTGTGCAGTTATTATTTAAAAAAAAAGATGTTTTTTTTTTATTGTATACAGGAACTATTCACTTTATTTTGGGGCAAAATTTGGGCCATTTTTTGAATTAAACAGAGGTCTGACCTTTGGTTAATTCAATGAGTGCTAAGGGCTACTGCAAGCTTGCGGTAGCATTAAGCAGCCACTTGGCTTGTTATTTATCGAAAATTTGCCCGCTTACGGGCTCACAATAAATTAGCGCTCCACTTCTAATCTAGCCCTAAATTGAGTTTTGGAAAAATAATGTAAATTACATTAAAGGGGCAATATAATTAGATTATATGATTATATGTTTATAGCGCTGTGGATTCTGTTGGCGCTCTACAAATAACCGATAATAAAAAATAATAATAAAAATAAACACTTTAAGATGGTAATTTAAAATGGTAAAGCATATATATAAAAAACCTCTACAGTATACTTTCATTATTTATTTTGTCCCTTTCACTGTAATTCCATTTAGAAATTGTGAACATTTAATTTCATGTTAGAAATGGAAGTGCAGAACTCAGTTATTGGCTGCACCTCTAGTGACCTATTGATAACTGTCCCTAATTGGCCACAGCAGAGAAAATAACCTAAGTTACAACATAGCAGCTCCCATTGTTTTATTAAAACTTTAGTTATTTTGTAACTATTTAAATAACTAATGAACATCTACATGAATAGAGGCATCTGATGCCTTGCATTGTTATAAGCATCAGGTGCCACTGCAATTGAATGAACTATAAATTGCTATCTGTCATTAAGGGAGCTATTGCATTGCTTGCTTGCATGAGCTAACCTGACACCACAGATTAATGAAACAGCTCCTGCTTCTTATTGTCTATGCTGCCTTAGAGGTGGAAGAGATAAATCACCCTAAAACCACTCTTTTAGGGTAATTGACAGACCTTGCTCTTATGCAATTAGTTGCGAAAGAGCAGGGGGCAGTATTGCACAAGAGAACACTTGTGCAATCTTACATTTTGTACAGCAAAATGGAGCCACAATAAAAAAATGCACCCTTCAATGTTCCATTAAGAGTTAAAGTAAGAAAAGCTAGAAATCATATTCTCTGTCATCCTTCAGGACTAAGGGTTAATGTAAGTTCAATAGTGTAAGTTAGATTTGATAAGGATTTAAAAAAACAAGCTTGATGTTAGTAAATCTACTTTAATGAGTAATTGCATCTGTAAATCCACCCAGCACAATATAACATTATGTATTATGCTAGATATATTCAAAGCAAAGACTGGCCAGAGAATAATATATATATATTTTAAAATTCTTTAATTAAATATTGATAAAATAAGCATGAAGTTTTAGTGTCCCCGTGTTATAACCTAGGTTTATTCCTTGCTGTGGTCAATTAGGGATAGTGAAAAATGGGTCGCTAAGGTGTGAACCAATGATTGTGTGCAATATAGCGGTATTAATTCTAGCATCTGCCCTTGCACTTCAAATATGTATTGGAGAGCCCACCATTTTAAGGGTTAAACGATGGGTAAAAATAAATAATTAAAGTATACTGCATTATTTACTGCACAGAAAAAAATCAGAACGTAACCTCTGAATTGCAAAAGAACTACATACAAGATAAATATTGCTAAAGAAAATGTAACGCCTTAAGGGGTTAAGATACCCTGAAAGCCAAGGCCTTCCTGGTGTTGGCAACATTGTTTTTTGCAGGGCAGGACTTGTGCTTAAATATACTAGGTGGAGAATTCTACTTCCTCTTTTCATTCTGGACCTGTTCTGTTTATCCCTCCCTCTCTACCCTAATGTCTTCTTGCAGCGACAGTGAGGTTAACTGGCTTCCTTAGAGATGCTGTAGGTGCTGGTGGCTGGGGCATGTTCAGCTGTTATAGCTCTTTGTCAGTCCATAGTTTTAATATTTTCCTCCTCTAGGTGGTTGCATTAGGTAGAGCTTGCATTGCATGGATCCATGCTGAGTCTGAAGTCTGTATTTTGATACCAGTGTCAGGTTACAGTTTTTTTATTGAGCCTGTTTGAACAAGAGTCAAGCTAATGGGAGGGGTGAGATACATCAGGTCAGAGACTTTTGTGCCTCTCACCTTGGACCTACTGGCCCAAGGCTTTTGAGGGTGTCTGAGTGCAGTATTTTGAGGGACAGAGCTCAGCAGGGGCTGTGCAGAGTTTTTAATATTTGTGGCCCTGACCTGCTAGTGCTTGGTTATTGCTTTTAGGAACCATTAGGCCACCCTTCATTTATAATTTCTCTTCAATTCACGTTTAACAGCTTTTCCATGCTATCTGTGTTTTGTTTTATAAAATGTGACCATGTATGGTCTTCACCCCAACTCTGTGTAGTGTTATTATTTTGTTTGTTAGTGCGTTATCTGGCCTAGGCAATTGATTCTAATGGATGAGTTTAACCCCTTAAAGGGACATGAAACCCAATTATTAATATTCCTTAAATGATTCAGAAAGAGAATACAATTTTTAAAAAAGTTTTCAATTGACTTCCATTGTCAAATGTGTTTCATTCCCTTGTTGTTCTTTGTTGAAGATATATCTAGATAGGTAGTGCGCACATGTCTGTAGCACGACAGGAATTAGTGCTGCCACCTAGCGATCTTGCTAATGTATAACATTGTTGCAAAAGAGCTGCCATATAGTACTGCAGACATGTGCACACTCCTGAGCTTACCTTCCAGCTTTTCAAAAAAGGATAACAAGAAAACAAAAAAAAAATGATAATAGAAGTAAATTGGAAAGTTTTTTTTTTTTTAATTGTATGCTAAAACTGAATTATGAAAGAAACATTTTTGGTTTTATGTTACTTTAAGAATTTTATACTCTCTATGTTGCTTAACGTATCCTCATTGCTGTGGATGCACATTTCATTGATCAAACAATCACTGTGCAGCATGCTGGAGTGTAAGGCTCCGAATGGAGCTTGATGCCCCTATTTCCGCAGAAGCCTTCAGGCTCGCCGGAAACAGTAGTTATGAAGCAGGGGTCTTAAGACCGCTGCTCCATAACTGGTCCGCCTGCTTTGAGGCTGCGAACATCAATCTGCACAATCCTATACAATCGGGCTGATTGACAGCCCCGGCTAGCGACCGATTGCCTGCAAATCTGCAGAGGGCGACATTGCACAAGCAGTTCACAAGAACTGCTTGTTCAATGATAAATGCGATATCTGTCGGACATGATCCACTGAGCGGATTATGTCGGACAGACCAATGACAAATTGGCCCCTATCTGTGAAATTGAAAAAACTACAATGTTCAGATTTAAATTACAAGAAAAATAAATAGTGAGAGTAAATTTAAAAGTGATTTTTATTGGTACTTAAACTTTGAGTTTAATAACTCTGATACAAAACTATTTTTCTAGAATTGTAGTGTTCAAGAATGATAGTGATTCAATACTAAATGATAAAATACAGAGGTATAAAACAAAACGGTTTATTGTATAAAGCAGTAAAGCAGCAAGTATACACTTTAGATCTTCCTTTATATTCACTGAGAACATCTACATGTGGTTCCTCTCCTGAGGTCATTGGGGACTTGTGTAGATAAATTATTTACACAAGTATCCCTTTTGAATATCCCATCTGTCGACTTGCTGTTTCTGTTTAATCTCCCTGTTTTCAGTAACTTTAAGACTGTAAATGAGATGAGGCGCTCAAGGCTAAATGTTTTGCCTTCTTTAAAAAAACTCAACTGGCAGCTTTGGTGAAAGAAATATCTGAAAGTCAAGAAAAAGTAGATTGAAAATGTGCAAAAATATGTTACTTTTTAGTGTTTTACCTATAACGTCTGGCTGTTCTGAGTTTCCTTCTAGCAAACAATGATTGATTGAGATTTTAGAAATTGTGGGGTTTTGCGTTATTCAACTACAGGTACAAAAATTGAGTTATCATAATTTCATACATGAGTAACTCTATCATTCCACTTGGGCTAAAAGCTACATTATGCATCCATATCCATATATGCATGTACAGTATATATATATATATATATATATATATATATATATATATATATATATTGCTAGCTGTCATATCAATAATTTAGATGTATGCTTCTAAATACAGTTTAATATATGGCAATTCTGAATTCAGAAATACAAAATGTTAAAAGTTGAATTAAATATTGTTAAATAATAATAATAATAATAATAATAATAATAATAATAGTAATAACAACTATTTTTATCATTTTTTTATTATTATAATTGGTAATAGTAGTAGTATTTATGTTATTATTATATTTTTTATATAATAATTATTATTATTATTATGATAATATTCATAATACTACTGCTATTAATAATAATATTAGTTTTAATTATTAAACTATATTAGATTGACAATTGATGTTTCATATGCATAGCTTACCAGTAAAAGTTGAATTAATGTATATATATACATATATTTATATATGATTAATTTTATTTTATTTAAATGCATGTTCATTAATTTTTCAAATTATAGATATGTCTTTCTAAACTCTAATTGATTACACTATCTCAAAAATAATATATACATTCTACATAAATATTTACATATAAAACGCATACAGGTTTACAGTTCCTGTTTAAAAACTAGGAGCAAAATAGACAAATAGTCTTCTCTTTTTATCCAGGTCATCTGCTTCATTTTTTACCACTGTGTTGAACTTACATCAACTTTTGAACTATTGATAGCTTTGTATTGTTTCCTAACATAGATATGAAGTATACAAATGCAACTTTTATTTGCAGTTTTACCACTTATGTACACATCAAACAACATTTTAGCATGCATAAAAATATTTACATAAAATATCCATGATATAAAGAGAAGGATGAACCAATACTTTAATATATGAGGAATTACAGCAAGCAGTTTGATTTTATTTTTAACCTGAGTCCATTTTTCTACCCAGCCACCAAGCTTCAAGGATTTTTTTGCAATGAATTAATTTTGGAACTGGACACTATTAGATTTGCTTCCAGGTGAAGTACTTAAAACTGATCATTTTAATACACGTACAAATTATTTTGTTATTAAAGGGACAGTGTACTGTAAAATAGTTTTCCCTTAAAGGGACACTAAAGTCAAAATTAAACTTTCATGATTCTGGTGGAGCATGCTGTTTTAATAGCCTTTCCATTTTTCTTCTATTATAACATTTTGTACCTTCTTTTTATGTTTACACTTTTTGAGGCACCAGCTCCTACTGAGCATGTGCACAAGTTCATAGGGTATATGTATACTAGTCTGTGATTGGCTCATGGCTGTCACATGACACAGGGGCCAGGAAATGGGGAACAAATAAATTTGGCAGAAAAAAATCTACTGCTTAGTTGAAATTCAGAGTAAGTTTTATTGCATTGTATTTGTATTACCCATGTGTTATTAATGCAATTCTACTGTATTGTGTGGTCCTTTAATGTGTTTCCAATTACTTATATACCAGCTGAAGAGTATAAACTGTATGTATGTGCTTCTTTGTGTTTATTTTTGTATATGTAATAGCTGTTTTTGTTCTAATAAACCACAACCCATAAAACTGGTTTAAGCTTGCAGAGAATTTAGATCTTCTTATTTTATCACTTGCTATACACAGACATGCTTCTTTATATTATCTCTTCCTGTAAACCAAAGGCAGGAGAAAATAATTGACAATTAACATATTATTACTTTTCTCTCCTAACCCCCACTGGGGTATAATTCGTTCTGCTAGCTTTGTTTACATTGCCTTTTTATAGCCAATACATAAAGGGATACAGAACTCACATTTTTTCGTTCATGATTCAGATAGAACATGCAATTTTAAGCAACATTCTAATTTACTCCTATTATCAATTTTTCTTTGTTCTCTTACTATCTTTATTTTAAAAAAGCAGGAATGTAAAGCTTAGGAGCCAGCCCATTTTTGCTTCAGAACCTGGGTTACGCTTGCGTATTGGTGGCCAAATGTAGCCACCAATAAGCAAGCACTATCCTGGGTGCTGAACTTAAAATGGGACGGCTCCTAAGCTTTACATTCCTGCTTTTTAAATAAAGATAGTAAGAGAACGAAGAAGAATTGATAATAACAGTAAAATAGAAAGTTGCTTATAATTGCCGGCTCTATCTTAATCATGAAAGAAAAATTTGGGTTTATTATCCATTTAAGTAGATAAACTTTCAGTATAGGTTACCACATTCAAAATCAGCTATTTTGAATACCAAAATAAAAGACTGTACATGGGTTTGTACACTTTGCAATCACTTGGTAGTAAAGAAAGATAAGTCAATTAATTAATTTGTTGGATACTTGTGCACAGAATATATGCTTCTGCCTCTCTTGGCAAGATAGAAAAAGTGCAATCTTTGCAATAAAAAAAGCTAGGTATGTACCGCAAACAAATAAAATTAAGTAACCAATAAGTGCATATTGCAAATTGTTTCATAATAATTAGCTAATTAATTAATTAATGTATTTATTAACAATTCAAGGTCATTTAATTATGTGTTTAATGTCCACAGCATGCATGGCACTCTGCAGAGTACGAGTTTGTGCTCCCCTACCCACATTTAAAGGAACAGAAATTTTTAAAAAAATATTTTGTGATTTAGATAACACATATTTTGCTTTGCTCTCCAAATATCCTATGCTGAAAATCATTCCTAGATAGGTTAAGGAGGTGATTTCAGCTAGCTCTTAGTAGTGCATTGTTGCTCCTTCAGCAAAGGATACCAATAGAACAAAGCAAAATTCATAATAGAAGTAAATTGGAAAATTCTTTATAAGGGAATGATCTATCTGAATCAAGAAATACATATTTTGGCTTTTATGCTCCTTTAATTTTAGTAAACTACTAACAAAGGTTGTTGGTACAAGTTTTTTTTTATCCGTTTTCCTCTCTCTTTATCCTGAGTGGTTAAAAATAAATGTAGAAAGGGACTACTTAGCAAAAATATTCCTGTTGACATCTTTGAGAATTAGGGGTACTTTAATAGAGATCAGGGGGTGCTCGGCACTACCCCCTAGAACTGCCATTTATCCTGCTACCACTATCTATTAGAAAATCAAATCTGATTTCAACGTATGATGCCCCTAATGCTTTTTCCAGTATTCTTTATTTGTTTAAAAATATACAATTCTAAACACACAAAAAATCACTTTAATTGACTTTTTTTTTCATACACAGGAAATCTTACTGCCTAGAATGGAGACATTCTAATACAGCCTAATCTGTTTGCAGTAATGAAGTTTTAAAAAAAAATAAAAAATGATATACCAGGTGTTTTACTTGAGAGTGACAACTGTATTTAAAAGATCACTGACCCTTTAAGCCCATATCCCAATATAGTTCATGTTTACGTGACTCACTACAAATAGGAAGACAGAGGATACTGTAAACATTGGTCTAACTGTCTATTTACTTAGACTGAATTATACGAATAAGACAACTTAAACATAAAGCTGCTGTAGAAAAAAGGAAAAGAATTGACTCAGAACCTAAATATGGTTGTGAACCTAAAGTCTCAAGCGTATTATGTCATTAATGCAATGTTTTAATATATTGTATATCAAAAACAACCCTACTAATAGCCTCTAAGATTTACTTTGTACAAACTTACTATGTAAATATTTTCCTTTTAAGGGTTTGTCAGTATGGAGGGAATTGTTAGTGAATTCATGGATGCAATAAAGAGATCGGGATTGGAAAGTTATTAAACATTGACAGCAATGCTAACTGTGAGATTGAGCTAAAGGGATAGTAAATACTTTGGGATTGCAATATAAAATGCTTTATTATGCATAGTAAAGCAATTTTGCATTATACTCGTCATTTATTTTACCCAGTAGCAGACCTATTCAACAGAAGGCCCTGGTGCAAACATTTTTTTAGGATCCCCCAAAGGTAACTATTTAGTAAGCAATAATAATAATATGCATGCTGCTCTGTATAATAATCTTGAGTAGATAGATAGATAGATATATAGATAGATAGACCTGCACTAATACAAGGCTCAAATGTATATTTACAACACATTCATATGTTGAAGGTAACAATCAAATATTGTTTATTAACTTTTGAATATTGAAAACTGCACACAATACTATTGATATATGAATATTCAGATCTTACTTTCCATAACTGAATAGTACATTCAATAAAGGGAAATATTTTGCAAAAAGGAATGACAAATGTTCATATAACATTCAACATTCTATTAAAGTGATGGTAAATCCTAACATTTCAAAAAATCACTAAAGATAAAGGCTTTTATGTGCCTTTATTTCACTGCGGCTTCCCTGCTAAACCTAGTGGCTCTGGCAAACCATGGCACTGCTCATTTTTTCGATGAGGCGATGTTTCCACCTCTTTGCCAATAGTTGTGTATGCATACAGCATAATGCCGACCGGCCCATACAGCTATTGGCTAAGAGGTGGAAATGTCACTGTTTAGGCTGTCAGAGCCATTTAGCTAAGCAGTGAAGTCACAGCGAAATAAAGGCACATTTTATCAGGGTTTTTTTTTAAACTAATTAATGAAGGTTGCCTTTTTCTTTAGTGATGGTGAATCCTAGCATTTTTGAAACACTAGGATTTACCATCACTTTAATATTGAATAATACAGTCAAAACTCAATAGTTTTTATACAAATATGACAAAATATTTGCTCATCCCCATTTGGAATCTGCTGTCATAGTTAAAAGGATTACATTTTATCTAAAAAAAAAAAAATCATCAGTAGCTACATCCCATCATGGTGAAATCTTACAAGATAATGGCAAAATCTCATGAGATCAAAGTACAGCAAAGGTTTAACACTAATGATGACGATTGGCTGTTTTTTTCCCCCCACTATATATGCTCCCTTATAAGTCCCAGGATAAGCATCCATATTGAGGGCCAGATTACAAGTGGTATGCTAAATAACTTTAACGCTCGCACCCATACTGTGCTTAAAATAAAATTTCATTGCAGCCGGGTTGAAAGTAAAAAATGAGCGCACGAGTGAAAGACTCAGTTGTGCTAACTACAGGACTTTTAATATCGCTTACACGCTAACTTCTTCTACCCATAGACTTTTATAGGGTGCACAAAAAAAATATCAATTTATAACTCACACGCTAACCCGACACCGCACTAGCCCAACTGCATTAAAGCCGAAGTGAGTAAGAAATATTTAAAATTCCTATGTTCTTCACATAGAGGAATTTTTTATTTATATGTATTTTTATATATATATATATATATATATATATATATATATATATATATATATATATATATATATATATATACAGTATCTCACAAAAGTGAGTACACCCCTCACATTTTTGTAAATATTTTATTATATTTTTCATGTGAAAACACTGAAGAAATGACACTTTGCTACAATGTAAAGTAGTGAGTGTACAGCCTGTATAACAGTGTAAATTTGCTGTCCCCTCAAAATAACTCAACACACAGCCATTAATGTCTAAACCGTTGGCAACAAAAGTGAGTACAGCCCTAAGTGAAAATGTCCAAATTGGACTCAATTAGCCATTTCCCCTCCCCGATGCCATGTTACTCATTGTGTTACAAGGTCTCAGGTGTGAATTGGGAGCAGGTATGTTAAATTTGGTGTTATCGCTGTCACACTCTCTCATACTGGTCACTGGAAGTTCAACATGGCACCTCATGGCAAAGAACTCTCTGACGATCTGAAAAAAAGAATTGTTGCTCTACATAAAGATGGCCTAGGTTATAAGAAGATTGCCAAGACCCTGAAACTGAGCTGCAGCATGGTGGGCAAGACCATACAGCAGTTTCACAGGACAGGTTCCACTCAGAACAGGCTTTGCCATGGTTGACCAAAGACGTTGAGTGCACGTGCTCAGCTTCATACCCAGAGGTTGTCTTTGGGAAGTAGATGTATGAGTGCTGCCAGCATTGCTGCAGAGGTTGAAGTTTGGGGGGTCAGCCTGTCAGTGCTCACTTTTGTTGCCAATGGTTTAGACATTAATGGCTGTGTGTTGAGTTATTTTGAGGGGACAGCAAATTTACACTGTTATACAGGCTGTACACTCACTACTTTACATTGTAGCAAAGGGTCATTTCTTCAGTGTTATCACATGAAACAATATAATAAAAATATTTACATAAATGTGAGGGGTGTACTCACTTTTGTGAGATACTGTATATATATATATATATATATATATATATATATATATACTGTATATACATATATACTGTATATTTCTATATATATATATAGAAAAATATATATTAAAAAATGAAGAACATAGTAATTTCAAGTATTTCTATTATATATATATATATATATATATATATATATATATATATATATACAGTATATATATATATATATATATATATATATATATATCTTTATTTAATATAATGCACAGTCACTTTGTTTTAAATAAATATTTTATATATATTCTAAGGTGTTTTTTTGCGCTTGTCAGGTTTGCATGCAAGCACAAGCGAAAACAGTTTACTTTCAACTCAAAATACGAGTGCAACCCAACAAGCACAGAAAGCTTACTTCTAGTGCAGTTAATGCTTAAACAGGAGCATTAAATAGCACTCCACTTGTAATCTGGTCCAAAGTCTTCTTGTCTGTGTTGTAATGTTTTATTGTGCTGTACATCATGATTTGTCAAAAATTAGGATTGTTTGATATTTGGTGTTTGTAATACATTTTTCTGTAGTCATCTTTGAAACATCAATAAAAAATATATATGTTTCAAAATATAAACTTGCGCAAGTGTCCTTTTATTTGCAATATATAGTTTGTATTATCTGAAATCACTGTAACAAAAGCATGCCAGTGGCATACATAAGTATTCT
The DNA here is from genome assembly GCF_027579735.1 of Bombina bombina. Lineage (NCBI taxonomy): Eukaryota > Metazoa > Chordata > Amphibia > Anura > Bombinatoridae > Bombina > Bombina bombina. The sequence goes on from NC_069500.1 coordinate 132,663,964, forward strand.
GGACATGCCCAGTGTAATATTGAAGCAAGGAATATAACAGGTATGTCAAAACCCTCCCCCTAAATCTGCAACACTGTTGCTAACTTTCCCAGCTAGGCCATGCCTTCCAGGTTGTCTTAACCCTTAGGACCCTTAGGACTTGTTCCAGTTAAGGGCCTTTCACTTTCACTGCCAAAATGGTGACTATGAAGTTTCTAACCATATATAGTATTAAACAATTTTTAAGAGTTAACAATTCAATTATTATATTAACCATTGCTTAAAACCATATATGGTAATCCACAGATTCTTCAACATATATCTTATTAAACAATTGTTTACATGCAATGATTCAATTAAAATTACAACCTTTATTTACAGCTGCATATGGGAGAAGTTTTGTTTTTTAACAATCTATTTAATTGAACACTCATTAAAGTGAAAGTCAACCCTAGCATTTTTAAAAAACTAGGATTGAAACAAATAAAGTGGACTTTCATTCATGAAGTATATCATACTTCAAACAGAAAGCTCCTTTATTTGTTTCAAGCGATCGCCATTCTGAGCTGCTAAGGAAGCCCCCAGCAGATCGCTGTTTTGCTAGAGAAGTGATGTTTTCACCTCTTAGCCAATATCCGTGCGGTAAATCCGGCTTGTCACCCTTGGGAGCCAGATTTCCCGCATGCTATTTGCTAAGAGGTTAAAACGTCACCTCTTAGCAAAATAAATTTCTGTAGTGGGCTGTCTGAGCAGCTAAGAACGGCGATCGCTTGAAACAAATAAAGGAGCTTTCTGCATGAAGTATGTTATACTTCATGAATGAAAGTACCCTTTATTTGTTTGAATAGTCAATCCTAGAATTTAAAAAACGCTACGGTTGACTTTCACTTCAACAGCAAATAAGTATCATTACTTGTATACCTGCCTTTTTCTAACTCATAACTTACCAGGAGCCAGGACATCACAACATGTCTGAAACATTTATTAAAGAAAGAAGGTTTTTAATCAAAGGCGTAAACATGTTAGGAGTATAATTTATTTAAAATGTATGTGTAACATATGTAAAGAAACTTAAAAAATATATATATAAAAAATCAACTCAGGAATCATGTCAAATATTTTTATTAAGACATGTAGATAAAGAATTTCAGAACGCCAAAAATACTGTCAAGTTTTTTTATTTAAGGCATTTAAATAATATGACAACAAAAGTTCCATGTCAAATCTTTTTCAGAATACATTTAAATTAGAGGATGACAAGTTTCAAGTTAAATCTTTTTCTGAACACATTTAAATAAAGAAGATGATGACACAAGGTTCATGTCAAATATTAATATTCAGATGATGTTGACTGTAAAAATGAATATCTAAGGAATGAATATTATAAAAGAGACAATATGGTAGATAAAAGAAGTGGAAATCCAACTTCCATACGATGTAAAAGTTCACTGCGCAGCCGTAATACAAAATCCGCTGAGCCTGCTCACAAACTAACACACACACTCTTGACTCTAGCCAATAGAGACCTCTCAATGCAATCGAGAACCTACGGAAGCCTCATAGGGCCAACAAATGTACCAATGGTACAGAAATTCTATGCGTTTCGTCCCGGTCATCAGGACTTTCTCAAGAATGATTTGCAAGTGGCGCTGGTACCCCTGATATAGGGGTTAAGTGTAATACGGCTATTCAAATGGCCTATCATAAATGAAAACTTAGTCCATTGCAGCCTACTATGAGATTAAGGTAAATAAAAGTAAATCAAATTAAAAGAATAAAAGCGGTTTCATTTCATAGAAAATAATAATAATGATGAATAAAATTCCAATAGGGTAGCATAAACAGAAGCGCCAAAAGTAAATATTAAATATACAAGCACAATACATAATATATACATAAAGTTAAAATTACACAATTTTGATAAAATAATAATACATTGTATTAAAGGCAATTCAATTATCCTAAAGCAAAAACGTCAATACCATATATAATATTTTGAGTAAAAAATGTAAAAAATGGAATAAAATATAGAAAATTGAATAAAAATGATCTATTGCACCTTAAATAAAATAGAATTGATGAACACTAAAAAACCATTACAAATATCTGTAGTTAATAAAATACAAAGAACCTAGAATTTGCATTAAGTTTAAAATTAAAAAGATAAGATATATCTAGTGATAGATCATAGGAAATCTTGTATATCAAGATCAATATTTAACCCTTTTGGTTCAAGACTAATATCTTGATCCAAAAAGTTTATCTTTTTCTCAATTTGAGCAATCTATTGGTGTCCCATTTATTAGGAGCAACCCATTTTACAATGTTTATAGTCAAATCTTGAGGATTTTGGCTATGAAACATCTTAAAGTGAGATGATACACTGTGATTGTCAAAACCATTTTCGATATTCCTAATAAGTTCCCGCAATCTATATTTTATCTTTCTTTTGGTGCGACCGATATAGATCTTCCCACATTTACATATTAGTTGACAAACAACACAACATATATTGTGTGACATGTACATCTATTCTTACATCTGTATATTTCACTTCCATCAAAATTGGTGAATTTGGTATTATTTGTTCCTATATGGGGACACAACACACAATCCTTTCATTTGCAAGGATATAGGCCTGGAGCTGCCCCACACCAATAGGCTATTTGGCCTAATTTGGCCTAATTCTGAAGACTGTCTAAGTTTGGTGGGTGCAATATAATTTTTTATATCTCTATTCTTCCTAACAATAACTTCAGGCTTATCTCCTAATATTTTACCCAAAACGGGGTCCAATTTTAGAACATTTCAATGTTTATGTAGTATATTCTTAATCTTATAATGTTGATTACTGTATGTAGTTACAAAATTGGGATTAGTGTCTGGGAAACATCTCCTTTGTTAGTTGTGTTTAGACTTCTTAGTTTAACTTAGTTCAATTGCATACTATTCTTCCATCACAGTACTGTAATTTTATTACAGCTTTAAAACTTAAAAAAATATTAAATTAAAGAAAAAGAAAAGAAAAAATGTCACTCAAATAGAATGAAGGCAAGATTCAGAGGGGCTCCAGCACCACTAGTAAGCAGCATATGATTCCCAAAAACAAAATGGGAATCTAGAAAGCGCAATTGAATGCTTAAGTGTAAAATAATGGAAAGGGTTAAATAGAAATGCTAATCAAATTACAATGGGAATGAAAAACACTATAATTTCTTAGTAAATTTTATGAAATTCCACAATAAAATTGATTCTTATTAATTAATAAAATCAAATCTAAAAAGGTCCTAAAAAACAACAAATATGAAAACATAAATAATCTATATTATGTGCAATGGGTTATCAGCAGGCAATCAAATTTGGGTTAAAAACTCAATCTTGAGTGCTGCCTTCAAGAAATGAACATTAAAAAATGTGTATATAAAATGTGCAATGTAGAAGGTAATAATGAGCGTGATCTATAGTCTTGCGCCCTATGTGGATGACGTCAAATCTCCTATTTAATACTTAAAAAAAATATATAATACTTAAGATGGCAATGGCAATTGTGAGTTGGGAGAGGGAAGAAAGCTGTTTGAGAGGGGTCAGAGAGGGATCAGGGGGTGGGATGTGTTAGGTGGGAAGCTGATCTCTACACTAAAGCTAAAATTAACTCTACAAGCTACCTAATTAACCCCTTCACTGCTGGGCATAATACAAGTGTGGTTCACAGCAGCATTTAGCAACCTTCTAATTACCAAAAAGCAATGCCAAAGCCATATATGTCTGCTATTTGTGAACAAAGAGGATCCCTGAGAAGCATTTACAACCATTTGTGCCATGTTTGCACAAGCTGTTTGTAAATAATTTCAGTGCGAAACCTAAAATTGTGAAAAAGTTATTTCCATTACCCTTATATTGGCATTTGAAATAGTTTATTTAGCCTGTGGGATCCCCACCCATCCTGAAAGTTTTTGGGCTCAAGGCTAAGCTGTGTTAACACAGCCAGTAGAAGAAATTACACACCCAGTGGGTTATAGAAGCGATACGGTAATAAAATGTTAATTTTACATTGTTCTTTCCAAGTATTGGTGATTGGTTTATGGACAGATATAAGATAAAGAAGCAGGTATATGTACACAATGTGATAAAGTAATGAGATCTCATTATACCTACAAACTCAACCCATTTTATTAGGTTGTGGCTTCAAAACACAAAATCAGCTAATTCATATACACAAATAAGCCTTAAAAAAGCAAATCTCATGCATTATATACTCTGCAGTGCAGCTGGTAAAAAAAGTAATTGGAAAAAGATTGGGGCCCAATTATCAAACTCCGGATGGAGCTTGAGGGCCCGTGTTTCTGGCGAGCCTGCAGGCTCGCCAGAAACACCAGTTATGAAGCAGCGGTCTAAAGACCGCTGCTCCATAACCTGTCCGCCTGCTCTGAGCAGGCAGACAGACATCGCCGCAATTTAACCTGATCGAGTACGATTAGGTTTATTGACAACCCCTGCTGGCGGCCAATCTCCAGGGGGCGGCATTGCTGAAAAACTGAATGCTGAATATGGAGAGTGTATTGCTCTCTGCATTCAGCGAGGTCTGTCGGACCTGATCCGCACTGTCGGATCAGGTCCGACAGACCTTTGTTAAATAGGCCCCATTAAGGGAAAAACAGTTTTATAGTATACTGTCCCTTTAAGGGGTTAATACTATATTTCAATATGTTATATAAAATAAATTCATGAAGCCCCCTAGTAGAACTCATGTGTTGTTGAGCTTAGTGCACATGAAGAATTATTTCACTCCTTTCAGGTTTAACAAACCTAAGTTATTTTTATTGAGGTGTGTAAGTTCTGCATGTGCGCAAAACCCGATAGGAGTTTTATTAGAGTGCATTATGTATTTATTTGATATAAAATATTGAAAAATATTAATAATAATGAATATTAATCAAAATGGTTCTAAAAAATGATAATAAATCATTATAATATTTAATTACCTTTTTAAATATGTTTTCTAATTATTAATAACTATTATTAATATTTGAAAATATTTTATATAAAAAAATAGTTTATGCACTTTAAAGGGACACTCAAGTCAAAATTAAACTTTCATGGTTTAGATTGAACAGGCAATTTTAAACAGCTTTCCAATTTACAAATTACACTAGGCAGTTTTTGGGGTCTAAAGTTTGTAGGAGTCGGGTGTTCAAATTATTACGGCACTGAAAAGTGCCTTTACATTGTGGTCTATGGGAACTTTGTGTTTCCTGTAAATATATATGTATATGCTTATATACATATATATATGTGTGTTAATGACATGCCAGTGACCAAGGGCTAAGGGAAGGCCTGAAACATGTTTGGCACTATCTTCCACCAGACTGTGGATTTTTTCCATTGATTTTATGGCTTTTTGTATTTTTAATTGTTCACAATAAAATCAAATTTTTTACTTTTTACTCTGGATATCCTTTGTATGGGAGGTGCGGACAATACCTGTACTATATGTGCTTAAATACATATATATTTAGGTGTTAATATGAGTCTATACACATATTAACACATAACTATATATGTATATCAGCATATACATTTATATATATATATTTATATTTGCTGCCCAATCCTGCGTGATTTTCCCCATTCGCTGCGAGAGGTTCTGATGCCCTCTCTGACGTCATCAGAACAAGGCTCCCATTAAAAACTATAGAAGCACGTTTTCATGAGTGCAATTCTTTCCAGCAATGTGATAGGACCAAAAGGGAGGGAGGAGCGAGTTAGTATGTCCCACCCTAGGAGAGGTAGATCTAGATAGAGGTAGATATAGTGAGTGGGATATGGCTATAGTTAGGTACAATATCTTCATTTTTTTACATTGAAATGTTTTTTTCTATTAAGCTTTTTGCATCACTTTCAACTGATTTAACATATTTAATGGGCAATAGATTTTTTTTTAGCTCGATGTCCTTTTAAATGTCTGGTAAATGTCCATGTTAAATGATTCTGTATGTTATTGAGCATTTGGTTTTTATTGTATATATTCTATATTTAGGGGAGTTTCCTGAAAGGCCTTGAAAAAGAAATTGAAACATTGAACCAGGTTTTGAATAACCTAATGATTCATCCAGGGCTTCATTTTGTGAAAAAGCTAAATTTAACCCTACATAGTGCACAATTTTGCATTGTGAATGCAATATATGCCAGCATGTTAATTAACATTAACATGAAACATGAAGAAAGTAACAAAACAGCAATTAATTAAATGTTTGGAAAACATTGGCTGAAAATTGAAATTCCCATACAGATTAAGTTAAAGGGACAGTGTACACAGGGAAGCAGCAGATGTTATTGTAAAATAGTGTTCCGAATGATCACTTTTACCTGATGGAGGGCTAGAGTGGCATGTTAACACTTCCGAGCAAGAAAAAGGTTTTTTTTTTCATGTTTGTTTGCGTGCATCTTGTTTTCCGCTCGTATTACAAGTTGAAAGTAAATGCGATCGCTTGCACACAATTAAAGGTAATGCGCATCGGTTTAGTGTGACCTTAGAGGTCTGGTGAATTGTTTCTCAAAACAAAAAGCTCACAAAATACATCAAAAACACATTACAAAGTAGACTTACACTTATAATAAAATCATCTAATAAAAATTTATAGGGGCTCAAAGATATGAGAAAAAGGCAGGCAAAGGGCTTTAACATTGAGATACATACATATACATGTATAATATGTATATGTATGCATATATATATGTTTGTATGTGTGTACATATGTATTTATGTATTTATATGTGTATATATGTATTTACAGACATATATACACATATAAACACAAAAATACATATGCACACATACATGTATACATGTATAGACATCTATATAAGTTCATTAGAGCCCTTTGCAGTCAAGTAGATGAAAACATGCAATAAGCATGTGTATTGTTATGCTCGTGGGATATTCCACTATCAGACCAAACTCGGCCAGCAGTCTTCTTATCCCGGTGTCGAGCTGGAATGATAGGAAATATCCCAGAGCAGAGAAAGTTCGCAAAATGAGGTAATCAGTACTCACAATATGCAGGGTAGTCTTTGGCAGCAGCAGGCAGGAATCAGGGGTTAGGCAGTTCAAGGGTAAACCACTTGAAGGACTGGAAACAGACAGGATAGTCTTTGACGGCAACAGGCAGGAAATCAGCAGTTAGGCAGTTCAAGGGTAAACAACTTGAAGGACTGGAAAACAGACAGGATAGTCTCTGATGGCACCATGTAGGGAATCCAGCGGAAAGGCAGTTCAAAGGTAAATCAATAGAGTGGTCAGGCTGGCAGAGTTCGGCAACAGAATGGCAATCCAATATTTTAGGGTTAAGGCAAGCAGAGTAATCAAAAAAGGAAGAGTTCATCAACAGTAAAGCAATCCAGCAATTCAGGGGTTAAGGCAAGCAGCATAGTCAAAACAGATAGAGTTCATCAATGCTAAAGCAATCCAGCAATTCAGGGGTAAGGCAAGCAGCGTAGTCAAACAGGCAGAGAATCAATACAGCAATTCAGCATAAAGATATACAGCACCCAGGAGCACAAAAAGTAACACCTATACTTGGGCACAGGTGAGAGAAACTGAGGCCTTTACATAGTGAAGACAGGGCAGGTGGTGATGATGTCATCACCATGCTGCAGTTACACTGTTGTATCCCTAGCGACAGAGCAGAGAGCAGCGTGACAGAGCCCCATTCTCAAAGTTTACCTCCGGAACCTTACATAGGTTTGGTGGGATGTGCAGCATGAAATCTGAAGACCAAAGATGGAGCATGCACATCACGAGCAGGAACCCAGGAACGATCTGGCATGGAGTAGCTCTTCCAGTGTAGGAGGTACTGTAGTTGCCTGCACCTCTATCTGGAGTCCAGGATCTTAGCAACCTCATACTCAGGGTCACCATGAACCAGGAGTGTGGGAGGAGGTGGTCAGAGCTGAGTATATCTGTTCTTGATGTAAGGCTTGAGTAACGAGATGTGGAAGACAGGGTGTATGTGCAGGGTTCTTGGCAAGGCCACTTTGCAGGCAACAGGAGACAGTCTTTTAAGGACCTTGTTGGGGCCGATAAACCTAGGCCCTAATTTGAGACTGGGTTGACGTAGACGAATATGTCGAGTAGAGACCCAAACACGGTCACCTACTGAAAAAGCACGAACAGAAGCTCTATGATGATCAGCAAAACTCTTGTATCTGGAGACAGCTGAACGTAACTGAGAGCGAATACATTGCCAATGATTAGTGAGGTTAGTAACGTGTCGGTCTGCAGCAGGAACCCCTGTGGACTGAGCAGAAAGAGGAAAGACATGAGATTGGTAATCTGCTGTGGCTTGAAATGGAGAACATCATAGAGAAGAGTGCCAATGAGTGTTCTTTGCCAGTTCAGCTAGGGGCAACAACTCAGACCAGTTGGAAAGGAGAGAATTAACAAAAGTTCTGAGATAGGCTTCGAGATATTGATTCACTCTCTCAGTCAGCCCATTAGTTTGAGGATGGTAGCCATACGACAAGGAAACAGTGGTTCCAATCAACTTGCAAAAGGCTCTCCAAAAGGCAGAGATGAATTGTGGACCTCTGTTGGAAACAATATTCCTGGGAATGCCATGAAGTTGTACCACATGTAACAGAAAAAGAGACGATAACTCTTGGGCAGATGGCAGTTTCTTTAAGGGTACAAAATAAAAAAATCGATCTACCACAACCCAGATAACTGTATGATGGTCAGAAGGAGGGAGGTCCACAATGAAATCCATTGTTATGTTTGTCCAAGGTTGTTTGGAAATGGACAATGGTTGCAGTAAGCCAGGAGGCAAGGATCGAGGAGTCTTATTGGCAGCACAAGTCGTGCAGGCTTTCACATAATCCTGAGCATCGGTCTTCATGGTAGGCCTTCATACATGCTTGGAAAGAAGCTTAAAAGTTCTTGTTAAACCAGGATGTCCTGAAAGTTTACTATCATGAGCCCAGGATAGCACAGGGGGTGCGTAGGTTCAGAGGTACAAAGAAGATATTGGAAGCAGCGGGAGCTTCAGCAGGCTTTCTAGACTGGGCACGTTGTAGTCTTTGAAGAAGAGAGGTTGAGCAACCACACAGGAGGGGGATATGATGTGTTCAATAGGAGCATCAGAGAAATCACTTGACTGAGGAACTGACATAAAAGGACGTCAGCCAGGAAGATAAGAGACCACAAAGTTAAAATGGGAAAAGAACAAGGCCCACCTTGCCTGTCAAGGATTGAGTCTATGAGCAGTCTCAAGGTACATCAGATTCTTGTGGTTAGTGAGAATCTGAATGGGATTGGCGGTACCCTCTAGCCAATGATGCCATTCAGTCAGAGCTATCTTAATGGCTAAGAGTTCATGAACACCCATGCCATAGTTCTTCTCTGCAGGAGAAAGGTGCTTGGAGAAAAAGGCTACAGGATGCAACTTGGAGGATAAAGGATCCCTTTTGGTTAGGACTGCTCAAGCTCCAATCTCAGAAGCGTCAACCTCTAAAGTAACTGCAGGTCAGGATCAGGATGTTGGAGCACAGAAGCAGAACAAAACACATTTTTCAGGTGAAAGAAAGCATCCTCGGCTTTGGGAGGCCAATTTTTGCAGTGAGGGGAGCAACTATTTGGGAGAAGTTTTTTATAAACTTGCGGTAATAATTAGAGGACCCAAAGAATCTCTGTAGTTCCTTTAATGATGTGGGTTGAGGCCAATCCAGGACTGTGGTGAGCTTAGAAGGATCCATGGCAAAACCCTCCTTCGAGATAACAGAGCCAAGGAACTGGATCTGAATTTGGTCAAATTTACATTTCTCCAGTTTGGCTACCAGGGAATTGTCTCTGAGGGGAAGAAGTACTTGTCTCACATGTTCATGATGCTCCTCAAGGGTGGAGGAGAAAATAAGAATGTCATCCAGATAGACAATGACAGTGCGATTGAGGAGGTCACAGACGACATTGTTGACAAATGCCTGGAAGACAGCAGGGGCATTACACAGCCCAAAAGGCATTACAAGTTATTCATAATGCCCTGATCTTGTGTTAAAGGTAGTCTTCCTGGGAATACACGAACAAGATTATATGCCCCATGTAGATCCAACTTAGTAAAGTAGTGAGCATTCTGGAGTGAATCATAAAGTTCAGTGATTAATGGAATAGGATAGCGATTATTTTTTATTTTTTTTATTTTTTTTATATTACATTTTTATTACAAAACAATTTCACATTTTTGAGCTGGTTAATAGTGGGGAGTCTACTGTTAATCCAGTTTTTAAAGTTCAATGTTCTCATTTTCAAAATTGTTTCCTAAATACATTTAGTATTTTGACCCCATTGTGGGTGTTTAGTATGGAATATTTCATTTGCTCCAGATAGTGAGTTCTTTATTTTAAGAATACGAATTAGCAGAAATTCCAACTTTGTCCATAGTTGTAACTGTCTAGGACAGGCATATATTAGGTGTATTAAATCTGGGTTAGGTTTGGAACATTTAATGCTTTTATTCTCTATTTCTTTATTCCACTTCTGTACCCTCTTAGGGGTCAGATAGATCTGATGCATAAGTCTTAAATGTGATATATGCTTCCCAAACCTTTTTGTATAATTTTATCATCTCCACAAACAGGTAGAATGTTATCCCATTTAGTATATAGTTTATCTATCTGCTGCTGTTCAAATGAAGATAGAAGTATTTTATAGATAACTGATAATGAACCCATTGCTGCTTTGGGGTGATCCAAAAGCGGAAGTTTTTGAAAAAACGAATCTGAGGCAGCTTGGATAACCGAGTTTAAGTAATGTTTTCCTTGCATAAAATGAAAGCTATTTATAGATGGAACTCTATATTGCTCTTAAAATTCTATAAAATTATATATCTGTTTCGACTTCAAAATGCACAAGTGTCCAATATTAGTTATGTTGAGTTCCTCCCACCTTTGGAACACTGTCGGCTAGATTACGAGTTTTTGTCGGTAAGACAGTTTTTCCTTATCGCTCACCTACAGTAACGCTGGGATTACGAGTTTTTAGAAACCTGGCGTTAGCCGCAAAAAAGTGAGCGTAGAGCAGAATTTAGCTCCACATCTCACCTCAATACCAGCGCTGCTTATGGTAGCGGTAAGCTGGAAAAACGTGCTCATGCACGATTTCCCCATAGGAATCAATGGGGCAGATTTGGCTGAAAAAAAGACTAACACCTGCAAAAAAGCAGCGTTCAGCTCCTAACTCAGCCCCATTGATTCCTATGGGGAAATAATTTTTATGTCTACACCTAACATCCTAACATGAACCCCGAGTCTAAACACCACTAATCTTACACTTATTAACCCCTAATCTGCCGCTCTGTACACTGCCGCCACCTACAATATACTTATGAACCCCTAATCTGCCGCCCCCAACGTCGCCGCCACTATAATAAAGTTATTAACCCCTAAACCTAAGTCTAACCCTAACCCTAAACCCCCAACTTAAATATAATTTAAATAAATAAATATCATAATTAAGGTAGTAAGGTTTAAATAAATAAAAATCAGAATTAAGGTAGAAAAAATCCTATTGGCTGATCCAATCAGCCAATAGGATTGAAGTTCAATCCTATTGGCTGATTAGAACAGCCAATAGGATTGAGCTTGCATGCTATTGGCTGATTGGAAAAGCCAATAGAATGCAAGCTCAATCCTGTTGGCTAATTGGATCAGCCAATAGGATTTTTTCTACCTTAATTCCGATTGGCTGATAGAATTCTATCAGCCAATCGGAATTGAAGGGACGCCATCTTGGATGATATCATTTAAAGGACCTGTCATTGTTCCAGTCGCCATCGAAAGAAGAGGATGCTCCGCGTCAGGTGTCTTGAAGATGGACCCGCTCCGCTCCGGATGGATGAAGATAGAAGATGCCGCCTGGGTGAAGACTTCTGCCCATCTGGAGGACTTCTTCTGCCTGGATAGGATGAAGACTTCGGACCGTCTGGAGGACCACTTCTGCCCAGTTGGGTGAAGACGTCTCAAGGTAGGGTGATCTTCAAGGGGGTAGTGTTAGGTTTTATTAAGGGGGGATTGGGTGGGTTTTAGAGTAGGGTTGGGTGTGTGGGTGGTGGGTTTTAATGTTGGGGGGTATTGTCTTTTTTTTTACAGGTAAAAGAGCTGATTACTTTGGGGAAATGCCCCGCAAAAAGCCCTTTTAAGGGCTATTTGCAATTTAGTATAGGGTAGGGATTTTTATTATTTTGGGGGCTTTTTTATTTTATTAGGGGATTAGATTAGATGTAATTAGTTTAAAAAACTTGTAATTATTTTATTATTTTCTGTAATTTAGTGTTTTTTTTTCATAATTTAGTTTATTTAATTTAATTGTAATTAATTGTAGTTAATTTAGTTAATTTATTTAATTATAGTGTAGTGTTAGGTGTAATTGTAACTTAGGTTAGGTTTTATTTTACAGGTATATTTGTCTTTATTTTAACTAGGTAGCTAATAAATAGTTAATAACTATTTAATAACTATTCTACCTAGTTAAAATAAATACAAACTTTCCTGTAAAATAAAAATAAACCCTAAGCTAGATACAAATGTAACTATTAGTTATATTGTAGCTATTTTAGGGTTTATTTTGAAGGTAAGTATTTAGTTTTAAATAGGAATAATTTATTTAATTGTAGTAATTTTATTTTTGATTTATTTAAATAATATTTAAGTTAGGGGGGTGTTAGGGTTAGGGTGAGACTTAGATTTTGGGGTTAATAAATTTAATATAGTGGCGGCGACGTTGGGGTTGGCAGATTAGGGGTTAATAAATGTAGGTAGGTGTCGGCGATGTTAGGGACAGCAGATTAGGGGTTAATAATATTTAACTAGTGTTTGCGAGGCGGGAGTGTGGCGGTTTAGGGGTTAATACATTTATTGAAGTGGCGGCGATGTCCAATTAGGCAGATTAGGGGTTGAAACATTTAATATAGTGTTTGCGATGTGGAGGGGTCTCGGTTTAGGGGTCAATAGGGAGTTTATGGGTGTTAGTGTACTTTTTAGCACTTTAGTTAAGAGTTTTATGTTACGCTGACTTTTAAATGTGGTATCAGTCTTGACAGGAGAGGGTGTACCACTCACTTTTTCCAAGACTCGTAATACCGGCGTTAGGCAAATCCCATTGAAAAGATAGGATACTCAATTTACGTAAATGGATTTGCGGTATGCTTGAGTCGCGGAAAAAAGTGAGCGGTACACCTGTACCTGCCAGACTCGTAATACCAGCGGGCATTAAAAAGCAGCGTTGGGACCTCTCAACACTGCTTTTTAAGGCTAACGCAAGACTCGTAATCTAGGCGTGTGTATTTTAAACCTTGTGGGAATTGGGTATTTCCTAAAAGGGGTAGCCATTTAGAGTTTTTAGCTTTTATTCGCAACAATTTCATAGAAGATCTCCATGCCTTAAGAATATCTCTTAACAAAGGATGTTGATACATTTTCTTCCCTAATTCTTTATTGGAGGCATGGAGAGCAAAATTAAGTGAGAGAGGTTCACATAATCTATCGTCCAGATTTCGATTTGTGAACTTTGTAGTTTGAAATAACCAATCTAGTGGGAATCTCAATAGAGTAGCATAGTTGTAGAGCAGTAGATTAGGTAATGCTAAACCCCCACTAGTGTAAGGGAGGTATTATTTGCTCAGTTTAATCCTGGGCTTTCTGCCCTGCCATAAAAAATATTGTAGTGCTATAGTAAAATTTCTAAGATCCTGATATTTAATTAATAATGGGAAGATTCATAAAATATACAGAATCTTTGGAAGAATAAACATTTTGTAAGCTGCTACCCTACCAGAAAGTGAGAGAGTAAGGCTGGACCAACTTTTTAGCATTATTATTATTATTATTATCGGTTATTTGTAGAGCGCCAACAGATTCCGCAGCGCTATAAACAAAGGGGGAGTACAACAAAACAATTATAGGGTAGAGGGTCCTGCCAAGAGTTGCACTGTTGTAGTCAGCTCTTAAGAAGGTTATCTACAAACAGCTGGACTTTGCGTCCCTGAACAGTAGAGTCTTTAGGGAGCACTTGAAGCTTTTAAAACTAGAAGAGAGTCTTGTGGAGCGAGGCAGAGAGTTCCACAAGATGGGAGCCAGTCTGGAGAAGTCCTGTAAACAGGAGTGTGAAGAGGTGACAAGAGAGGAGGAGAGTAGGAGGTCATGAGTAGAGCGAAGGGGACGGGAGGGAGAGTATCTGGAGACAAGGTCTGAGATGTAGGGGAGAGCAGTGCAGTTGAGGGCTTTGTATGTAAGAGTGAGAGTTTTGTGTTTGATCCTAGAGGCAAGAGGAAGCCAGTGAAGGGATTGGCAGAGAGGCGCAGCAGATGAAGAGTGACGTGTAAGGAAGATGAGTCTGGCAGAGGCATTCATTATGGATTGTAAAGGAGCTAGGCGGCAGGTGGGGAGACCAGAGAGGACAGAGTTGCAGTAATCAAGGCCGGGAAAGAATGAGAGAGTGGATTAAAATCTTTAGCATAACAAATATATATTATTGGCTGAAAAATGCATACAATATACCTTTGTTATCACTGTATTTTAAGTTCATTATTAACGTATATCATTATTCATGCATTGAGATTCAGAAATTTACTAGAGTTGATCAGGGTCAAGTCGGCAGTATCATTCTATTTAACTTTTTTGTTTCCTCTCCCAAATAATTTATAATTTAATTAATATCACTATATTTTAGAGGCATTATTACTCTACACCACAATATATAAGATTAAAAAGGCACACTACACATTTTAGTTATTACTATATTTTAAGGTTACTATTAATGTATATCCTATTTTTGCACTAAGATTTAAAAATGTATCAGAGCTGTTTAGGGGTGAAGCTAATACTACTGTGTTTTAAAGATACTATTATTGGACATTATAACTCATAAGGTTAAAAAAAAAAAATCTTCTTTTTTCTAGGCCTCTGTATAACTTGAGTGATAATACTGTGTTTTAAAGATCTAATTTCTGCAAAACATAATGCACATATTAGATTTTTTGCTAGCATGGTATCTTAAGGTTATTATTACTTAGCTATTGAGATTTAAAATTATATTAGAGTTGTTTAAGGTTAATGTGGTAAAAAAAAAAATATATATATATATATATATATATATATATATATATATTATCTTTGGAAGAACGATTTATAAAATGTTAACAATTTAGGGAGCAGCTTGAATTTATGATTGACTTATAGGGGTCTATTTATGAAAGGCCTTTCGGACATGATCCGACATTGCGGATCATGTCCAACAGACCTCGCTGAATACGGAGAGCAATACGCTCTCCACATTCAGCATTGCACCAGCAGCTCTTGTAAACTGCTGGTGCAATACCGCCCCCTGCAGATTCGCGGCTAATCGGCCGCTAGCAGGGGGTGTCAATTAACCCGGTCGTATTCGATCGGGTTGAATTGCGGCGATGTCTGTCCGCCTCCTCAGAGCAGGCAGACAGGTTATGGAGCAGCGGTCTTTAGACCCGGGGGCTAAAGCTCCATACGGAGATTGATAGATATGCCCCTAAGGGTTTTCTAAGTAAAGGTACCCATTGAAGTATATGTATGATATTTGATTGTAACTACTTGGATAATATTCTTAAGGCTAGTTCTAAATGCACGTTTGGTGTGCTATATGTGGTTTTTTTTTGTTTTTTTTTCTCTCTCTTTCCTCCTCTCAGCCCCCCTCTCATGGACTGGAATTACTGTAAAAACTGTTCTTGTCCTTGGGGTTTATAGATTGAGATTACTTTGTTAGAATAGAATACAGATATTGCCCTCGACTGAGTAATAGTTAGATTAATTTCCTGGAGTGTAGGGGGAATACATTCCCCAATTAAATGGAAAGCTATTATAAACTATCTAAGTAAGAAAAATGCAGATATTGTGTGTTTGCAGGAGACACATCTCTCAGAAATTGAACACTTAAATCTAAAATCAAAGTGGGTTGGAGAGATTATCGCAGCATCTTATACAAGAACCGCTAGAGGAGTAGCAATTTTAATCAGTAAAAACCTAGAATATTCAATAAAACAAATAGGATAAATAAGGTAGATTTCAATTTATACTGCTACTGAAAGATGGAAGGGATTTCCTGATAGGAAACATTTATGGTCCTAATAAATCAGACTGGAAATTCTGGAGGAAAATTAACAATATACTAATTAAGTTACCAGTAACTAACACCATGTTAGCTGGAGACACACCTAACTGTCATTTAGATAGGAAAAAAATAGTTTCCTGTAAGAAACCCAGTAAGATAAGGCAGACACAAATAAAATATGAAACAAGAATCTTCTCAACCCTCCAGTCTCAATTTAATTTGGTGGATATTTGGAGATTGCTCAATCCAAATTGTTTAGAATACACATGTATTTCTAAAACCCATAATACTCTATCTAGGTTAGATATATTTTTATTGTCAGACCAATTGGTCCATAGAGTTAAGGAATCCAAGATATTGGATTTATCACTATCAGATCATGCTCCGATTCTTTTAACATTAAATGAATGTAATAAGTCTAACTATAACACCTTTTTCTTTCCTAAATATCTTCAGATTTTATTTAAGTTTTAAAAAATTTTGGAAAACAGCTGGAAAGAATACTGTATTAACAACGAGGAATGCAAAATTAAAGCTATAGTCTTTTGGGAGGCAGCTAAAGCCAACCTAAAGGCAGAGATCACTACTTATGTAAGAACCCTAAAAAAGGCTCAACAGGAAGGAGATAAGAAATTATCACTTAACTTAACATTAGCCTATTCTGCTTTTAAGAATGTTCCTAATAGAAGCAATAGAGATAGGTATTTTGCTTTTAAAAAAGAAAGTGGAATGGGACTTTTTGCACCAAACTTTGGTAATTTCAAATGTATACTCCGATGCTTATGCCACACTTTTCCATTATATAGAGGGACTAGGTAAGGATGTCCGATGTCACCACTTCTCTTTGATCTAGTTTTTAAACCACTTGCATCAAAGTTGAGGAATATTTTGTTGGGTTGCAAACTGGAAAAGGAGATGATCTCCTGCTATGTGTAACTACACCTGATAAACAAATCAAAGAGATCATCACTCATTTAGAGACCTATGGAATAGTTTCAGGGTACAAAAGAAGAACATTGGAATGTAAAATATGTATTTATGTGTTTATATGTGTTTTTATGTCTTTAAATACATAAATACACAAATAAATATATACATACATATGTAAACATATATATACATATGTATACAGAACTCAAAACAGAACAAACTACTAGCTACAGGGTAAGGGGAGTAACTCAGATTTCCCACCTCTATCCTGTGTAGTTCAGTATATCCTTGTCTAGCACAAACCTTGTCGGATTCTATATTTATAAATCAAAACAATAACGGTGATAAATCAGCTTAACTAACAGATATTTATTAATAAACACATTGCCACAAGCAGAAAAGATTACGAAAATACCATGTCCACTAGACTAGACTTAATAATGGGTACCCATAACATTTAATAGGGAGCTCCCTGTTAGTTGAATATCCAGAGTTGAATGACTCATTCAAATGTAACCTCTGTTTCCCACATCCACTGTGTATAGTTATTCCCACTTGTTGTGGCCTGCTAGTAAGTGTATTCAATGTGCACCCCCACGGCAAGTTTTGTCCTGCATGTTAAACCTTTGAGCAATTGGGTTAGTAAAGCAAAGCATGTATTGCACAGTCCATAGTCAAACCCTTTCCATTCATAAATAACAGAACATTCAATACCAGGGAGTAGCGCCTTTCACAGCATGTTAGATTTAGGCAGCGTCTGCCATATACTCTTACCCTCCGTTTGGTTCTCCGTTTTCGGTGCTCTTTTCAGGTCAGACTTATTTTGGGGTTTCTGGTGCCACATCCTTTTACCTTCATGGTCCGCTGCAGTCAGCACATTAGCTCTTTAGTTGGCCATGGCGGTGTGGTTAAAGTCCCTTGTAAACTTGTCAGTGCAGTACTTCTGCTGCGTCTGCTAAGTATGTTTCACTTCTACCATTGCACAGGGCTTCATCTGGCTTGAATTCAGTCATGTAATTTCCTATCGTCATTGCTCTTAAAGGGAAATTCTTTCCCCTTCAGCCTATCGGGTGAATTTGAAACTTTGTATCTACTTAACTGCTTGTGGTCTTTTGTTGTGGCAATTTTTAGAAAAACAAGAACAATTTCGTACTTTAAACGGCAAAACAGAATTTAAACATTTGACAATATGTCCTGTTTGAAAATGCAAATTATTCAAATGCTTAGTATGTCTTATTTATTCTAAAACATTGAGTTAGAAAAGATATCCAGTTTGAATACAGTATTATCCTAGAAATGGAGCTAAATTTAACTCCTCGTTTATTCCCTTTGGCTTTAGGGATCCCAGATTAAAGATCCATTTTCCTTCTTTCTGAAGGAGGATTTTATCTAGATTTCCTTTCCTCTCACCTAAGTCAACCAGTTCCACACCTCTAAATTTTAGCTCATCCTCATTACTGTCGTGAGTTAAAAAAAATGCCTTGCTACACTGCTATATTTTATACAGTTATTTCTGATGTCTCTTTTGTGTTCCTTAATGCGTTCTCTCAATTCACAATAGGTTTTTCCTACGTAAATCTTTGGAAAGTTACATTGGAGCATATATACTACCCCTTCTGATCTACTTGTAATATGTCCCCTTACTCTATGTAATTTTCTTTCATTATCATAGAACATTTTTCCTCTTAGCATATTCTCACACGCGGAACATTTATTGCATTTAAAATTGCCTTCCTGACTTTTATACTATGAAATCCACATTGCATCCTTGTTACTTTTGAACATGCTAGAAACTTTTTTATCTTTTAAGTTTGGGGCTCTCCTAGGTGTTGCACTTGGTCTTGGCCCTACCATTTCTGCAATAACCGGGTCTAGAGTTAAGATATGCCAGTGTTTTCGAAGTATTGAAACTAAGTTAAACCATTGTAAATTGTAGGTACTAATAAACCTAACAATTGTTGGCTTATCTTCAATATTTTGTTTGAATAGTAGATCAGCTCTACTACTTTCTTTCACCTACAGTATGCCTTTGCTAGGGATTTCTTTGAATACCCTCTTTCAAGGACCCTGGCTTCTAAATCTTTTGCTTCCTTTTTAAACTTTAACATATCTGTGCAGTTTCTGCAATGTCTTAAGTATTGGCCCTGAAGTATATTTTGTGTTAAGCTTGGTAAATGATGGCTTTCTGCGTGTAGTAGAGTATTTCCTGCAGTGCATTTCCTGAATGTTTCTGTAGTTATTTCAGTTCCATTTTTTACAATTTTTAGGTCTAGAAAGGGAATTTCTTTAGTACTATGTGTATAGGTGAAGGTTAAATTCATTATTGTTTAATTTTTTCATGAACATTTCAAGTTCCAATTGGTTACCCTCCCAGAACAAAATTATATCATCGATGAATCTTAGCCATAGACCTATGTGGCTTAAGTCATCGCTAGATGCGTCTTGAATATACTCTCTATCCCAGTCTCCTAGATAGAGGCATGCATATGTTGGGGCACAGCTAGTGCCCATCGCTGTTCCTCTAATTTGTTCATAATACTTTTTATCGAAAACAAAGTAATTATGATTAAGGACAAACCTTAGCAACTTTAATACAAACTCTGTATGTTTGTCATATTTCTTTCTCCTTTCCGTAAGAAATTTATTCATTACCATAATACCTGTTTCTTGAGGAATCAAGCAAAATAAAGCTTCCACGTCAATGGTTACCAATATAGTTTCTTGTTTAACATGTATTCCATTCAGCTTTTTTAGAACTTCCAAAGTATATTTTATATATGATGGTAAAGTGATTGGACAAAGGTTTAACTTGCAGGATAAAACTGGAAGAAAATTACACTAACAGTTGCAAGCAACCATGACAACAGCCGTGGGGGTGCACATTTAATACACTTACTAGCAGGCCACAACAAGTGGGAATAACTATACACAGTGGATGTGGGAAAGAGGTTAAATTTGAATGAGTCATTCAACTCTGGATATACAACTAACAGGGCGCTCCCTATTAAATGTTATGGGTACCCATTACTAACTTTGTCTTGTGGACATGGTATTTTCGTAATCTTTTTTGCTTGTGGCAATGTGATTATTATTAAATATCTGTTAGTTAAGCTGATTTATCACTGTTATTGTTTTGATTTATAAATATAGAATCGAACAAGGTTTGTGCTGGACAACACAGGATAGAGGTGGGAACTCTGAGTTGCTCCCCCCTACCCTGTAGCTAGTAGTTTCTTCTGTTTTGAGTTCTGTATTTAATTTATTTATGTCCCCAAGCACTGTCTACCTGTTAATATTTAAGAATACAGGTGAACAGGTGAACAAGAATCAGGATAATAAATATATGTATAATGTATATATATATATATATATATATATATATATATATACATATATATATATATATATATATATGTGTATATATATATATATATATATATATATATATATATATATATAAATATATACAAATACATATTTTATACATGCCTTTTTTACTTACACCTGAGACCTCATATATTTGGCCCACATAATGTTTTTATGATTTTTTTTATATAATATTTATTAGACAGTTTTATTTTGAGTGGAACTATAATTTTAAATGTATTTTTGATGTGTTTTGTGCAACTTTTTTGTCTAGTGTAACAGTTAACCAGAGCTTTAAAGTCACGCTATCCTAAGGCTTGTTCAATTCAATTGCACATAAGCGAAGCAAACGCGTTTTACTTTAAACTTCTGATATGCACACTACTTCTGACTTGCGCAAACACCCTTGATAAACCCCTTTTCTCTCGTACACAACTGTTGGCATGCCACTCGTAAATTACATGGAAATTTGACAAATTGATTTTCTCGGCCTATGTCACCTTCAAGGAACTATGACAGCCCAGGAAAGAAAATATCCCCCATGATGGCATACCATTAGCAACAGTAGACAACTCAGGGTATGCCAAATGTGGTATGTCCATTTTTTTTTTAAGCCCCTATTTTTTATAAATACTGTACTTTTACTGTTTATATCATTATCCTTACATATTGTAATGCTATAAAACACTCATATTTGAGTTCTGTTATGTCCCACAAGTGCAACAATACCCCCCAAGTACTAGTTCTATATGTTTTTGGAAGTTACAGGGCCAAATATGGGGCCTGCTAATTTCAGTCTTTATACATGTAAATTTGACACATTGATTTTCTGTGCCCACACTGCCTTAGAGACAGTATGGCAGCAAATAAATTAAAATTACCCCCATGATGGCATACTATTTGCAAGAGTAGAAACCCCTGGGTATTCCAAAAGGGGCTATGTCTAGTCTTTTTTGTAGCCATTTAGTCACAGAACCTGGCCATATATTTTTTTGTATTTTTCACACAAACACGGCACATCACTGTTTATATCATCATCCTTGACCTATGTTGTTTCTGAGACAATATGGCAGCCCAGGAATAAATATAAACCCCAGATGGCATACCATTTCCAAAAGTAGACAACCCAGAATATTCCAAAAGGTGTATGTCCAGTCTTTTTTGGAGCCTGTTAGTCACAAAACATGGCCAAAGTGTTTGTGTTTTTTTTTTGCGTTTTTCACTCAAGCACTTTCAATGTTTATATCATCATCCTTTTATGTTTTACTGCTACAAACACCCATATGTGTGTTCAGTGAAGTCCCACAAGTACAAAAATACCCCCCATGTACAGGATCTATAGGCCTTGGGGACTTTACCGGGTCAAATATGAGGCCTGCCCATTTCAGTTTTCATGCATGGAAATTTGTCTG
Source organism: Bombina bombina (assembly GCF_027579735.1). Classification (NCBI taxonomy): domain Eukaryota; kingdom Metazoa; phylum Chordata; class Amphibia; order Anura; family Bombinatoridae; genus Bombina; species Bombina bombina. The sequence continues at coordinate 132,685,777 of NC_069500.1, forward strand.
ATTGGTTTTCTAGGTCAGATATAAACTGAACTGAAAAGTTAATTTTTTTTGTACACTAACAGTAAAAAAAAAGCTCTGATCAGACTAATATATTTATATGTCTTTAGGTATATATATATATATATATATATATATATATATATATATATATATATATATATATATATATATATATATATGTATATACAGATAAATATAGAAATATGTGCTTAAAATAAAAATAATAATTTCATGTATGTGAAGAACATTGGAATGTTAAATATTTACAGTAAATACACAGTAAAACGCATTATTAAATGTAAAATGTTGCATACGCTGTCGGCATTTAACACTGCACAAGCAGTTCTGGTGAACTGCTTGTGCAATGCCACCCCCTGCAGATTAACGGCCAATTGGTCTTTAGCAGGGGGTGTCAATCAACCTGATCGTATATGATCGGGCTGATTGCTGTACGCCGCCTCAGAGGTGGCGTACCAGTTAAGGAGCAGCGGTCTTAAGACTGCTGCTTCTTAACTCCTGTTTCCGGCAAGCCTAAAGGTTTGAGTGGAAACAGATGTATCTGGCCCAATTCGGGCAATGATAAATTGGCCCCTGGTCTTCAGCCATGATAACCCGACACATGTTAAATTTTATTGCTCTTGAGCGAACACGTTTACTTTCAACTTGTAATACATAAATGAATGTGGTTATTATAAATTAACACTGCCACAATATTCTTAGATCGCTCGCATTCAAATGTTAGTGCCACTTGTAATCTAGCCTATTATTAGTAGTAGAGCACAAAACTACATGATCATCGGGTGAGAGCCTCATTGACTTAGGGCTTGAGCAATATCCAACATGAATTTTACTATAGTGAAATGTATTTGACCACAGTAAAGGACAACAAAATATGGCACCAGGAATATTAATTAGACATGTGCGATTCGGTTCGGTCCGAATCGAAATTCGGACAAATTTTGTTGAATTCGGAGATTCGGATCGATTCAAATTCCGAATTGCGGTAGTGCCAAATCTACCAAATAAATCCAAATCGATTCGAATTTATTCGGTAGATTCGGATGGATTCGGATGGCCGTGTATTACACTAGTATTGTACAGTATACTAGTGTAATACACAGCACATCCAACTTAACACTGACCGAAATTCTGAAATTCCAAATCGATTTGAACCGAATAAAATCGAACCGAACCGAATTTCCCACGAATCCGAAAGAATCCTAATGAATCTGAAACTAATTCATTTGATTTCTTCCGAATTCAAATCGATCCGAACCGAAATTCAAAACGGTCCGAATCGATCCGAACCGAACCGAATTTTTCGCGGCTGCACATGTCTAATATTAATTATTGCAGGCATTTTATGAGAAATGTTCCAAAACAGAGCTTGATTTGCAAAACATTTTAAAATGACAGTGTTCAATTACTTGAATTCATTTCTTTTGAACACAGATATTTTGCAGTGCAGTGCTTAGTTGATAATAATTACAATGCATAAACAGGACTCAAGGCAAACTTGATCTGATACTGAATGATCTATTCGTAAGAACTTCTTGATTATCTTGTAACTGCTTTACCTAAAGGTCACTAAAGGGACACAAAGAATGTCACAAAGTAAAACATTTTGGTAATCTAGAGCAGATTTATGACATTTTTTTGATACATGAAGCCTGTGAAAATAATAATAATAATAATAATGGTAGGAGTAAAGCACTATACATACAATATAAAGACAAGACAGAGACAAACAGAACGTACAATCATTGTAAGACAGATAAAAAGCCATGGAAAACTTTCACAGTGATTATTTTACTGCAATTAAGACCTGTTTCAATTGAATAATTGACAAAAAAACAGTCCAATAAGTAGTACATTTTTTCTGAAAATTTTTGAAATTACTTGGACATTCTTTGCCCTCTGTACCATGTGACAGCCATCAACCAAGCACAAAACACATATATGTTTAGCCTGTGAACTATTGCAAATGCTCAGTATTAGCTGTGCCTCAGGAAGTGTGCATATAAAATAATTGTACACATTTTGAAAGTGGAAAGTGGAAGTAACTTGGACAATTTCTTTTTTTAAAGCTGCATACAATATATGGATCAAGAAAGTAAAATTTTGACTTTAGTGTCCCTTTAAACATTTGAGTGCTGATTGTTATTTAACAATATTTCAATAACAACTTTTTTCTTGTATGGCTATAAATTAACTTAAGTTCCTCCATTATAAATGGTAAGAATCACTCTACGTATTTGGCTTGGTGTAATAGAACTCCCACATTTAGCATATGTTCTACATTACTGTTTTTATTAGCTGTTACACACCTTTTCTATTTCTTTGCCTTAGCCAATTTACAAAAAACATTATTTCCCTCTATTCACATCTTGCAGCTCATTATTTCCCTCTATTCACATCTTGCAGCTATTTTACCCCCTGTTTCTTTCAGCCTTAACTTCCTGAATCAAAATGTTTTCATCCCTATAGGTTGCTCTTATGTGCTCACTCAATAATGCTCCCTCTTTTTCTCACACATCATTGGTTCTCACTTAGTTTGTGTCCCTATTCTTCATATGATTACCTTCAAGAAATCAAATTATTGGTTATCATTCTATTGGTTGATTGGACTAAAAATTCAAAAATCAGTCAATAGAAATGCAAAGGCACCCCTATATAAGGGGGAACCTCACATTTAAGCTTCAGTGTGGGGCAGGGACTGCGTGAAGAAGGATCGGATGGAAGACAGAAGACGGAAGATGGAAGAAGACAGAAGATGGAATAAGAGGACCACTGCCATGAAGATGAAGAGGACCGCCCCGGATTGCCACCGTCATAAAGAAATAAGAGGAGCAGCGCCATAGCTGATCCCATAGGAGCCGAGATCAAGTTGGGTGAGTAGAAACTTTGAAGGTTGGGGTTTTATAACAACTTTAGGGCAAGGCCCAACCAAATACCCTTCTAAGGGCAATGCCCTACCAAATGCCCTTATCAGGGCAACTGTTAGAGTAGGTTTCTAAAATTATGCTTTTTATTTGGGTGGGTTACTTTGGTTTTAGAATAGAGATTTTTTGTGCCAAGTAAAAGTGCTTAATCACTTTAGGGCAATGCCCTACATAATGCACTTCTCAGGGCAATTGTTATAGTAGGTTTTAATGTTAGTATGGGTGTTTTTATTTTGTTATGGCCATTTTTTAAGGGGACTTTAGTTTTAGGATAGGCATAACTGGGGGGATTTATTTTTGCTAGTGCTTTGTTTTCTTTTGGTAATGTGCTTTTTATTTTGTGTAATTTTAGTGTTTGTTATTTTTTGTAGGTTAGAGGTCGGAGGAGTTAGTTGATAGGAAGTTAAGTAGTGTAGGGCTAGTTTGCATTGGGAAGTTGTGTCAGTTTAGGAGTTAATAGGTTAGGGTGTGTTTGCGGTGGAGGATTGTAGTGTTTTAGGGGTTTAAATTTTAGGGGGTGGTTAGGTTGATTATGTTATGGCAGATTAGGGGTTAAAAGTCTATCAGAGTTAGGTTGCACTGCGGGTAAGGGTGCGTAAGGAGTTTCAGCCATGTTTGTCTTGCCACCTTTTCAGTGGCAAGACTTTACTGTGTGAGGCAGATAGTGTAGATATAGTTACAGTTCCTACACATAAACTGTGTTACTGTGTTTGGTTTTAGTGAGCACACTGTCTGTGCTCTGTAGGAACAATTCAAATACAATCCCCCCCCCACTGAAAGTGGCAATATTCGAGAACTTTTGCAGAAGCTGTGATCCCTATTATTTCCTATTTGAGAATTAGAGACATGTTGCCACTCGTCGGCACTTCTTGGGTCCGTCCCTTTTTTTTAGAATATATTGACAAACTGCGAGGCTGATGAGGTCAGAAAGGAAGTTTCTCATCTGTCTGTCGATGCTTTGAATATCAGGGCCTTGATCACTCAAAAACATGAATCTTCTTCTTTTTCAGCCATTCTTTAGTTGGTTTACTTGTGTGCTTTGGGTCATTGTCTTGTTGCATCACCCAACCTATCTTAAGCTTGAGGTTATGGACAGCTGTTATGGTATTCTTCAGTAAAATGTCTTGATACGCTTTTAAGTTCATTTTTCCATCAATGATTGCAAGGGGTCCAGGCACCAAGGCAGCAAAGTAGTCCCAAACCATGATGATCTCTTCACCATGTTTCACGGTTGTGATGAGATTTTGGTGTTGGTGTGAGTTGCCCTTTCTTCATTTATAGCATTGTACATTTTTGCCAAAAAGTTCAACTTTTTCTCATCTGTCCATAGCACATTTTCCCGGAAGCATTGTGGAACATGGTCTTTGCAAACTTGAGATCTGTTGCAATGTTTTATTTTAATTAGCAGTGGATTGCTTCATTGGAATGGGGTTAATAACTTTATTAGAGTTGTGGTGTGCTCTGGGAGCAGCGGGATGGGGGTTAATAACTTTATTTAGTTGTGGCGGGGTCCAGGAGTGGCGGGATAGGGGTTAAACATTTTAGTATAGTGACGGTGTTTAGTGACAGGGTATAAATAAAGTTGGGAAAAAGCCAAATAGCAGCGAGATCGATGACTGTTAGTTAACAACAGTCCGCTGCTCATCGCCCCATACTTGGTGCGCTGCTTTTTGACAACTTTTTTAATAAATAAGGAGAGCATATTCAGGTCAGCGGCGGCGATGTTAGGTGATGTTTGGTGAGCGTATTGGTGCCGTTGAATGCAGCATAGTTGACGGCTTGATAAGTAGGCCTCAAAGAGTCACTTATTATTTCCAGTCTCAACTGTGAATGATTACTCAGCTTCTTCAATAAAAATGTGAAAAGTACAACTGTGTGCTATTAGTTTAGTCAGATTTGTTTGTCTATAATTGTGACCTAGATTAAGATCAGATAACATTTTATCAATGCAGAAATTCAGGTAATTCCAAAGGGTTCTTGCAATGGTAAGTAAATTAATTGTTTTTCTGCTAAAATGATGACTTACCAGAAGCTTTTCTTAACCCCTTAATGACCACAGCACTTTTCGATTTTCTGTCCGTTTGGGACCAAGGCTATTTTTACATTTTTGTGGTGTTTGTGTTTAGCTGTAATTTTCCTCTTGCTCATTTATTGTACCCACACATATTATATACCGTTTTTCTCGCCATTAAATGGACTTTCCAAAGATACCATTATTTTCATCATATCTTATAATTTATTATAATTTTTTTTATAAAATATGAGAAAAAAATAGAAAAAAAACACTTTTTCTAACTTTGACCCCCAAAATCTGTTACACATCTACAATCACCAAAAAACACCCATGCTAAATATTTTCTAAATTTTGTCCTGAGTTTAGAAATACCCAATGTTTACATGTTCTTTGCTTTTTTTTGCAAGTTATAGGGCCATAAATACAAGTAGCACTTTGCTATTTCCAAACCATTTTATTCAAGACTAGCGCTAGTTACATTGGGACACTGATATCTTTCAGGAATCCCTGAATATCCCTTGACATGTATATATATTTTTTTAGAAGACATCCCAAAGTATTGATCTAGGCCAATTTTGGTATATTTCATGCCACCATTTCACCGCCAAATGCGATCAAATACAAAAAATCGTTCACTTTTTCACAAACTTTCGGTTTCTCACTGAAATTATTTACAAACAGCTTGTGCAATTTTTTTCTCTGGGATCCCCTTTGTTCAGAAATAGCAGACATATATGGCTTTGGCATTGCTTTTTGGTAATTAGAAGGCCGCTAAATGCCGCTGCGCACCACACGTGTATTATGCCCAGTAGTGCAGGGGTTAATTAGGGAGCTTGTAGGGAGCTTGTAGGGTTAATTTTAGCTTTAGTGTAGTGTAGCAGACAACCCAAAGTATTGATCAAGGCCCATTTTGGTATATTGCATGCCACCATTTTACCGCTAAATGCGATCAAATTAAAAAAAACGTTGAATTTTTCACAATTTTAGGTTTCTCACTGAAATTATTTACAAATAGCTTGTGCAATTATGGCACAAATGGTTGTAAATTCTTCTCTGGGATCCCCTTTGTTCAGAAATAGCAGACATATATGACTTTGGCGTTGCTTTCTGGTAATTAGAAGGCCGCTAAATGCTGCTGCGCATCACACGTGTATTATGGCTAGCAGTGAAGGGGTTAATTAGGTAGTTTGTAGGGAGCTTGCAGGGTTAATTTTAGCTTTAGTGTAGAGATCAGCCTCCCACCTGACACATCAGACCCCCTGATCCCTCCCAAACAGCTCCCTTCCCTCCCCCACCCCACAATTGTCTCCGCCATCTTAAGTACTGGCAGAAAGTCTGCCAGTACTAAAATAAAAGGTTTTTTTATTTTTATTTTTATTTTTTTAAAGCATATTTACATATGCTGGGGGTGTAGCATCCCCCCTTAGCCCCCAACCTCCCTGATCCCCCCAAACAGCTCTCTAATCCTCCCCATCTGCCTTATTGGGGGCCATCTTGGGTACTGGCAGCTGTCTGCCAGTACCCATTTTGCAAAATAAAAAGTTTTTTTTTTGTTTTTATTTTTAGTTTCTGTAGTGTAGCTTCCCCCCCCCACAGACCAACCCCCACCACCTGCCTGATCTTTTTACTGCCAACTTTATTTCCCCTTTTTAGTAAATTTTAATGCTACTTTTTCTGTAGTGCAGCGGTTCCCACCCGCTCCCTCCCGTGCACGCGCCCGCCCCCACCTCCCGTGCATGCGCGCGCGCCCGTGCGCGCCCCCCGGGCATTCCCGCCCCCGATCCCGCCCCCCTCAGCATCATCCGGGGCCATCGATGGCCGCCACCCGCCTCCCACCCGGCTCCTATCCACCCACAAACCTAGCCGTTAATGTCCGGTGCAGAGAGGGCCACAGAGTGGCTCTCTCTGCATTGGATGGCTACAAATGGTTATTGCAGGATGCCTCGATATCGAGGCATCACTGCAATAACCGGAAAGCAGCTGGAAGCGAGCAGGATCGCTTCCAGCTGCTTTCCACACCGAGGACGTGCAGGGTACGTCCTCAGGCATTAACTGCCTTTTTTTTGAGGACGTACCCTGCACGTCCTCGGTCGTTAAGGGGTTAAATAGCATGCTCTCAGAGACAGAAGTGCACACATGCACAGTAGCTTTAGTAATTCTGTTGCAGGAGAGCAAACAGTGCATAGCATATCTTGAATGGACATTAAGGGCTCCATTTATTAAGCAGTGGATGCTGCTTCGGAGCCCCATCGTTTCAGAAACGGAAGTTAGAAGCAGCGGTCGTGAGACCTTTTAGGTGGCGGACTATAATCATCCTGATCCGATCTGGATGATTGACATCCCTGGCTAGCGGCCGATTGTCTGCCAGTGAGCAGGGAGCGGCATTGCACAAGCATTTCACCAGATTTGCTTGTGCAATGACGAAATGCTGACAGCATATGTTGGCATTTAGCGAGGTCGAACGTACATGATTTGCTACAGCGAATCATGTCTGCTTGCCTTTTAACAAATCTACCCCTACAGGTTAAAACATTTGGGACAAAGCAGTTGCCTTCTGTTAGGCAGAATAACTTACTGCTCCTTTCAATATAAAAACAAAAAAACAGTGACCAAAGGTGGATGCCAAGAGTACCAGATGCAGAACATCTTTAAAAGGTAAAATTTAATTTAAAAAATGATAGTTTTGAAAACTACTTTAGTAGAAGGTATTTTACATTATTGCCAATAAAGATTTGCTGTCATTTTTTCCTAAAGTTTAATGTTTTACTAAGCCCTCACTCTCGAGCTGCCAGAATTCAAGTCATCACTTTATTTTCCTATTCAAACCATCAATACAAATTAAAATATTAATATGCACTCACTCCTCCCTCTTTGTGTTTCCTACCACATATCCATGAACCATTGGTAGAAGTTAATGAAAAAAGATGGATTCATTAAGATACCTGTGACTGCAGTATGTTTTAAGAAACAGTAACAGAGATACTGGAATCATATAATAAAGATTATAGATTATAGCAAATTGAGTTTCGAGAGCCTGAATAAGATGGAAATGAAAGGGATTTAGAAGACAAACTGTAGAATGAGAGGAGGAATAAATGATTTCATTGGAATGTTAGACTTTAGAACATTTTCTTCCACTTGGTATGTTATTATTATACTCAACTTTGGATCTCTGCTGTTTGTTTTGTATTGCTGAAGGTCCACAACTACCCACCAATTGGTAGCTTGATAAATACATCTCAATTTAGATTTAGCTTTCTACCTGGTGTTAGATCACAAACCACCTATCAGAGGAAGTGCACAAATTACACCAGGTATAGAGGATGATCATAACATCTTGAGGAACAGACACCTCCTCATTCCTCACTAGAGAAAATGAAGAATGGATAGAGACTGGTGAATAGGAAATAAATGGAATGCAGGGTAATTCCTGTATAAAATGTCACTTCTTTTGCAGGTTTTTCAAATTTGAAGCCATAAAATCTATTGAAAAAAACTTTATACTAACCTGCTTGTCACACATGCATTTTTTCATGATAACAACACTTGCATGTGGACGATTCATGGGCAATATTACAATCCATCAGATTGGGCAGGGCTATACCTATGGCTTAGACTCCTTCTGAGGTTGCTACACAAAACCTGTGAAGGCAAAATTATGTTCTAAATCTATTGATCATTGCTTCACCTCTATTTTCCACAGATTAGTTGGTTGGTGCTCCAGCCATTTATAATTGTGACAGTTGCCCATAATGTCTTGCACATAAGACAAGAACAAATTAAAAAGCAGAAAAACTATAATTGCAACCACAGCAATTTCAGAAATACGATTGAAAAATAGTTAAAGGGACAGTCTACTTGAAAATGTTTATTATTTAAAAAGATAGATAATCCCTTTATTACCCATTCCCCAGTTTTGCATAACCAACAGTGTTATATTGATATACTTTTTTACCTCTGTGATGTATCTAAGCCTCTGCAGACTGCCCCCTTATTTCAGTGCTATTTACAAAATTGCTATACAGGAGTAAGCATAGTGTGATCTATATGGCACACATGAACTAGCACTGTCTTGCTGTGAAAAGCTATTAAAATGCACTGAGATAAAAGTGGTTTAGAAACAGACAAAGATTTAGAGGTTTTAAAGTATATTAATTTAACAATGTTGGTTGTGCAAAACTAAAAAATGGGTAGTAGTAAAGGCACTATCTATCTTTTAAACAATAACAAAAAATCAAGTAGACTGTTCCTTTAATGTAAATGTTTGCATATCTGTATTTTTATAGAAAAGTAGTCTCACCAGAATGGAAGGTGTCTCAGAATCCTCACAGACATAAACAAGGGGCTAATCGTGAGAGTTCCGTGGCATTCTGGGGTATAGTCAGGATTTTTGCACCTTGGGAAATCTCTCTTCTCTCTGCATGTCTCTGTATTGCAAATCTGACTATGTTGATATTTTACTTTTACTGTATATGAATGTGTTTAACCATTAAATAGCTAGGGTCAGTGATGCATTAGAATTTCCATTTAAAAACCAGATAACAATTTAGTAGTATTAGAGGAAAATAAACATATTATGGGCCAGATTACAAGTGGAGCACTAAATATCACTTTAGTGAAAGCGATATTTGCGCTCCACTGTTTAATACCAGAGCACGCTAATGTGCGCTGGTATTACAAGTTGTCAGCAATACAAATGCGAGCCTTGTTCTGATGCCAAAAGAGACGGCATAGGAACCTAAGCACAGCAAAGGGGGTAAGAAGCGCAGCTATGGTAGCAAATATAAATATATATGTACAGTATATGCTTATATACTTATATATTTATGTGTTAATATGTGTAAATAAGCATACACATACTGTATATACTGTATTTACTGGGAACACATAGTTCCTATAGACCGCAATGTAAAGGCACTTTTCAGTGCAATTTTATTTCTAAGACCCCACTCCCACCAACTTTACCCCCAAAATACTGCCTAGTGCAGTCATTTTATTAAAAAATAAAGATGCTGCTATCTTTCAGCTAGATTACGAGTTTTGCGTTATAACTCAAATATCATCATTATGGGCCATAACGCTTCATTTTCCCACCGCTGCTATTACAAGTTTCGCCAAAAAGCGCCAAATATATCACCATCTATGCTCAAATACATACAGCTCACACAGACCTAGTAGTTAATGATATCCCAATAACAAAATCCACAAATCACTTCAAAAACATTACACAAAGTGCACACTCATACAAACACTCTACAATATTTATTTTTTAAATTAAATTTTTTCATGTAAAAATATAACAGATCAGAGTTACGAGATCTCTGTGTTTGAAAAAAAAATGCACACAAACCCATTTTACATTGACTTACATAGACATACGGGAACATACACTCAACTAGCTACATCTAACAACAAATATTATCACATACTGTACATACAGAATTAGATACATACAAACAATATACAGCACATAACCTACAAAAAACATATTTTTATTATGAAATTAACACGATTAAGCTACTTTTTCACAGAAGAACATGACGTCACTCGCTTTACGCTCAACACAAGTGTTGGATTTTATTTCTCTTGAAATTTCTCTCCTCCATTGACTTCTATGGGGAATACGTGCTCATGCACATGACCGGCAGATTTACCTAACGCACAAAAAAAAAAATTACTTTAAAACTCACAATACCAGCGTTAGAATTGGGGCGCTAATTCATTCATTCTTGCGTTAATTCCCGCTATGACAAATAGATCAAGAAATTACTATTCCCCTATGGAGTTATGGCTTTTACTTGTGTGAACATCACTACAACATCAAATTCTTAAAGGAAATTACATTACGTCAACTAGAAATCACCATCAATTCTATCATCAACAATTAAAAAATTAAATCATATTTAAACGGACAGAAAATTATTATTTAATATTTCATTATTCACAAACAGTAGCCAATTGTAAACACATCTAATTTACGTATATTATAGCATTTCATTTATTCAACTCATATGCTTGGATGAACAGCATATCTCTATAGGCTCAACAGATGATGATTGATGGACGCACATACATGTCTTTTGCCATTGACTCGTACATGTGCATTGATATTCTGGCAACAAAAAACACATATAAACAATGAACACATTTACATCATACAACTACATTGGAAGGTTGGTTAACATTGGATTCTCTCTCGGAATCATGAAAGATCAATTATGGATTTAGTGTCCCTTTAACATCGCAATTTACTCATAATATACCATTAGGAATTACGTACAATAATAAGATATCAGAAAATATTAGAGCTGTCGCTTTTTTGGAAGGAACAACAATGCTATACTGCTTTATATAAATCAGCATATGTGGGAGAGAATCACAATACATACATATATGTACATAACACACATCACACAACAAAGCATACATTTATCATTTTAATAAGCACACAATAAGAATGTTGAAAAATACAGAACGAAGATTTGCAAACTAGACAGGCAGGTTGCTAATATGATGACATTATTCTAAGCTTCAACCATACAGATTACAGCATTAGGACTGTACAGCCCCTTTCAGCAGTTTCTCACTCAATATTACAATATTGCATATACGTAAAAGAGAGGGTTGGAAGATCTTCATTATTATTGCGATTACAATGGGACAAGTAAAATATTGACATCTCGCCAATCACTTATATATAGAATATTACAGATGTCATCCGGAAGATCTTCATTATTATTGCAATTTCAATGGGACACGTAAAATATTAACATCTCGACAATCACTTATATATAGAATATTATAGATGTCACACGTTACTTTATCGTTTGTCAACAATATTGCAGCAACATTGATCAATCAGATTCTATGCCATGTCTATGCACACATCATACACAAGTATGCACTTTCATTCATGTTAGCGTGGACTTGTGGTTTTTAATATAACATCACGTTTAATAAGTATTTGTTACACATATGAACAAACATCACGAAGGTGCACTTTATATGTTACATTTTAGACTTTCACATTACGATTCATTGGGGGGGGAATAAATTTAATCAAACACAAGAAAATCCGCCCACTTTGAAATCCTTTGTGTCGCTCACATACAATCAACTGTATACAATCAGCAATCATTGCGAACACGCTACCATTGGACATATTGCACTATTAATCCCCCAAACAACATGGTCAAAGCGTCCCTTGTGATCGACATTGTATCAAATCGCTTTTGTGTTTTTGCGTACCTTGTTACTCCTTGTGTGTTTGCTCTGCTGTTTGGCTTTGTGCTGCTTGGTTCTGCAAATATGGATGATCTGCAGTTAGTTGGTGCTGGTGCTGTTGCACAAGTTTTTAGGGCTCGTCTGATTAGAGGTCCTCGTGTTGAAAGGGTGAGGCCCACCTTGGATAACATGAGCGACTTTGAGGTTTATGACAAGTATAGGCTCAATCGCAAACAGCTCATTAGCCTTTACGAAGTACTTAAACCTCATATGGAGCCACGTAAACGTATGCGGACTGCAATCCCTGGCATGACCAAGATGCTAAGTTGCATACACGTCTTGGCCTCCAGAAGTTTTCAATCGGGAGAGGGGTACATGCATGGGATGTCTCAGGGTACCTTCTCTGTGGGTTTTGACAATTTTCTGGACACCATGGTACGAGTTTGTAAGCTCTACATAGGATTCCCTCAAAATGATGGCGATTGGAGGACCCTGAAGAGGGAATTCTATGCAATAGCTCAAATTCCCAATGTCTTGGGAGCAATAGATTGCACCCACATTGCGCTGCGTGCTCCAGCAAATGACCAGCCCTTCCGAAATCGCAAACACTTTCATAGGGGCCTATTTATCAGCTTGTCAACTGTGCTGCATTTGCCGGCACCTATACGCTTGCCTGACATTGCCTAACATTGCTGCCGTGGACCTGAATACGCTCTCCATATTTAACAAAAAAGCTGTCAAAAAGCCGCACACCACGTACGAGGAGATGAGCAGTGGACTGTTGTTAACTAACAGTCATCAATCTCACTGCTCTTCGGCTTTTTCCCAGCTTTATTTGTATACTGTCACTAAACACCCACACTATACTAAACTGTTTAACCCCTATACCGCCGCTCCCGGACCCTGCCGCAACTGAATAAAGTTATTAACCCTTAAACTGATGCTCCCGGAGCCCACTGCAACTCTAATAAACTTATTAACCCCTATTCCTCCGCTCCCGGAGCCCACCGCCACCTACATTATACTTATTAACCCCTAATCTGCTGCCCCCTACACCGCTGCCACCTACATAAAGTTATTAACCCCTATCCTGCCGCTCCCGGAGCCCACCCCAACTAAATCAAAGTATTAACCCCTAAACCGTCAGCCCCCCACATCGCCATAAACTAAATTAACCTATTAACCCCTAAACCTAACAACCCGCTAACTTTATATAAAATATTAACTCATCCCTTTCTTATAATAAATTTAAACTTACCTTTATATTTAAATTAAATTATATTAAACTAAAAAATTAACCTACCCTAACTATTATACTAAAATTACATTAAACTATATTAAACTATTAATTAATCTACCCTATTATAATAAAATTACATTAAACTAATAATTAACCTACCCTATCATAATAAAAATACATTAAACTATATTAAATTAATGATTAATCCAACCTATCTTTTAAACTAAAATTATATTAAACTATATTAAAATAAGAATTAATCTAACCTAACGTTTATTCTAAAATTACATAAAACTATAAATTAAATGAAATATATTATATATTTAAACACCTAACCCTACTCAAATAATTTAAATCTACTCTACAAAATTACAAAGGGGCAATGGGGAGTTTAGGTTTTTTTAGTTAGCTTTTTATTTGGGGGGTTGGTTGTGTGGGTGGTGGGTTTTACTGTTGGGGGGTATTTGTATTTTTATTTACAGGTAAAAGAGCTGATTACTTTGGAACAATGCCTCGCAAAAGGCCCTTTTAAGGGATATTTGTAGTTTATTGTAGGCTAGGGTTTTTTTATTTTGGGGGGGCTTTTTTATTTTCATAGGGCCCTTAGATTAGGTGTAATTAGTTTAAAGCTTTGATAATTTTCTTTTTTATTTTTTGTAATTTAGTGTTTATTTTTTTGTGTAACAATGTTTTTTACTTTGTGTAACTTAGTGTTTGTTGTTTGTAAATTATTTGAGTAGGGTTAGGTGTTTAAATATATAATATAGTTAATTTAATTTGTAGTTTTATGTAATTTTAGTATAAAATTTAGGTTAGATTAATATTTATTTTAATATAGTTTAATGTAATTTTAGTTTAAAAGTTAGGTTGGATTAATCATTAATTTAATATAGTTTAATGTAATTGTATTATAATAGTTAGGGTAGGTTAATTATTAATTTAATATAGTTTAATGTAATTTTAGTATAATAGTTAGGGTAGATTAATTTATAGTTTAATATAGTTTAATTTAAATCTAAAGTTAAGTTTAAATTTATTATAAGATAGGGATGAGTTAATATTTCATGTAAGGTTAGCGGGTTGTTATGTTTAGGGGTTAATAGTTTAATTTAGTTTATGGCGATGTGGGGGGCTGGCGGTTTAGGGGTTAATAGGTTTAGTAAGTGCTAGTGATATGGGAGGCCAGGGGTTTAGGGGTTAATAACTTTATTTAGTTGCGGTAGGCTCCGGGAGCAGTGGGATAGGGGTTAATAACTTTTATTTAGGTGACGGCGGTGTCGGGGCGGCAGATTAGGGCTATAACCATTTCATTGTCTTTCAGAAAATGTTTATTTTTTTCTCCCAAAAGGATATGTAGCATGTCCTAGCTTAAATGTGCAGCGCCAGGATGCAATTTTAACCATTTCTTTCTCTTTTAGCAAATGTCTAGTTTATGCGAAAAACGCATATGTAGCATGTCCTACCTTAAATGTGCAGCTATAGGATGCGCTTTAACCATTTAGTTGTCTTTCTGCAAATGTCTAGTTTTAGCTCCAAACAGATATGTAGCATGTCCTAGCTTAAATGTGCTGCTCTAGGATGCAATTTAACCATTTCTTTCTCTTTTAGCAAATGTCTAGTTTATGCGAAAAACGCATATGTAGCATGTCTTACCTTAAATGTGCAGCTATAGGATGCGCTTTAACCATGTAGTTGTCTCTCTGCAAATGTCTAGTTTTAGCTCCAAATAGATATGTAGCATGTCCTATCTTAAATGTGCAGCTCTAGGGTGCAATTTAACTATTCCTTTCTCTTTCAGCAAATGTATAGTTTATGCGAAAAACGCATATGTAGTATGTCTTGCCTTAAATGTGCAGCTATAGGATGCACTTTAACCATTTAGTTGTCTTTCTGCAAATGTCTAGTTTTAGCTCCAAACAGGTATTTAGCATGTCCTAGCTTAAATGTGCAGAACTAGGATGCAATTTAACCATTTCTTTCTCTTTCAGCAATGCTCCTATAATACTAGAAGTTATATAGGAGCATTGCGAATATGTGTGAATTTTAGGTACATGAGAAGTAGAGCATTGTGCAAACATGTTAGGATTGTTTAACAAATGATTAGATACAAATATAATTTTATATTTTTCTTATCATAGGTAATGTATACATCAGATGATTCTGGCATTGGCTCCTGTAATGACTTTGCCACTTGATTTTCAAAGACAACATCAGATGGTAAGTATACACAATGTATGGACTGGGGGGGATTTAGCACAATGATCCATCATATGGCATACAATTTTAAATGTATTATTTAGCTTACACATTACTAGATTTGGTGAGTACTTGTGCACAGCTTGGTTCAGAAGTTAGACAATTGCCATTGTAATGTTCAAAAATGGTTGTGTTTGTGTAATGTGCAAAATGTGCAGGTATAGGATGCGCTATAACCATTTCATTGTCTTTCAGAAAATGTTTATTTTTTTTCTCCCAAAAGGATATGTAGCATGTCCTAGCTTAAATGTGCAGCTCTAGGATGCAATTTAAACCATTTCTTTCTTTTTTAGCAAATGTCTAGTTTATGCGAAAAACGCATATGTAGCATGTCCTACCTTAAATGTGCAGCTATAGGATGCGCTTTAACCATTTAGTTGTCTTTCTGCAAATGTCTAGTTTTAGCTCCAAACAGATATGTAGCATGTCCTAGCTTAAATGTGCAGCTCTAGGATGCAATTTAACAATTTCTTTCTCTTTTAGCAAATGTCTAGTTTATGCGAAAAACGCATATGTAGCATGTCCTACCTTAAATGTGCAGCTATAGGATGCACTTTAACCATTTAGTTGTCTTTCTGCAAATGTCTAGTTTTAGCTCTAAACAGATATGTAGCATGTCCTAGCTTAAATGTGCTGCTCTAGGATGCAATTTATCCATTTCTTTCTCTTTTAGCAAATGTCTAGTTTATGCGAAAAACGCATATGTAGCATGTCTTACCTTAAATGTGCAGCTATAGGATGCACTTTAACCATGTAGTTGTCTCTCTGCAAATGTCTAGTTTTAGCTCCAAATAGATATGTAGCATGTCCTAGCTTAAATGTGCAGCTCTAGGATGCAATTTAACCACTTATTTCTCTTTCAGCAAATGTATAGTTTATGCGAAAAACGCATATGTAGTATGTGCTACCTTAAATGTGCAGCTATAGGATGCGCTTTAAACATTTAGTTGTCTTTCTGCAAATGTCTAGTTTTAGCTCCAAACAGATATGTAGTATGTCCTAGCTTAAATGTGCAGCTCTAGGATGCAATTTAACCATTTCTTTCTCTTTTAGCAAATTTCTAGTTTATTCTATTTTCGTGTACACAAATGCATTGTATGTGATTGAAATGTATTTTAATATTATATTTTTCATGATATTAGTAATAATTGACATTTAGTTATATTAATTATTCATAGGTGATTCAGGTTACATGAGCCAGCCTTGGCTCATTACGCCGTTGCGTAACCCCACAGACGAGGCCCAGGAGCGCTACAGTCGGGCGCACAAGCGGACTAGGGCTGTAGTGGAGAGGATGCATGGGCTCCTCAAAATGCGCTTTAGATGCCTGGACAGGTCTAGAGGAGCCCTCCAATACAACCCTAGGAAAGTGGCAAAGATTGTTATAGCCTGCAGCGTCCTGCATAACATAGCTCAGCGGGCTGGGATGCTGCAGGCCGAACAGGCACCCTGTGACCTCCTCCAAGAGGAGGAGGACAACTCAGTTCTAGAGGGGCCATTCCAGGATGAGGGGCTCAATGTCAGAGACAATATCATCAACCGCAACTTCAGACGGTAAATACTAGAAGTTATATAGGAGCATTGCGAATATGTGTGAATTTTAGGGAAATGAGAAGTAGAGCATTGTTCAAACATGTTAGGATTGTTAAACAAATGATTAGATACAAATATAATTTTATATTTTTCTTATCATAAGTAATTTATACATCAGATGATTCTGGCATTGGCTCCTGTAATGACTTCACAACTTGATTTTCAAAGACAACATCAGATGGTAAGTATACACAATGTATGGACTGGGGGGGATTTAGCACAAGGATCCATCATATGTCATACAATTTCAAATGTATTAATTAGTTGACACATTACT
This sequence comes from Bombina bombina, assembly GCF_027579735.1. Taxonomy (NCBI): domain Eukaryota; kingdom Metazoa; phylum Chordata; class Amphibia; order Anura; family Bombinatoridae; genus Bombina; species Bombina bombina. Next base: position 132,703,323 of record NC_069500.1, read on the forward strand.
AGATTTTTAGATAGTCAGAAAGGGATACTCTAGCAATACTATGTGCTTCAAAGTCATACATCAGAGGTTAGGTCTGCACAATGTATGACTCAACTTCACACTTGATTGATAGAACATAACACAAAAGATGCTACATACGCTTAGTATGCTATTGATATAAATAGTTTATGAAATGGTTATGGGGGGGATGCAGAACCAAGTCACACATTTTTATTAAGGATTTTATTTACAATGTATTTTCCATTAGGGAGATGACTTCATCTACATCCCAGACTGAAAGTGAAGAATCCCAGACTGAAAGTGAAGAATACCAATGTGATCACGTCTGTGGCATTGTCTTTCAACTGTTCTGACTTTGAAAAACATACAAAGACACGTTCACATGGTAAGTGGCCACAATTTTCTGGAACAAGACTGGCGATGCAGGATGCATCCTATGGGAGACACTTATGGTTCATAATGTTATTTTTAATTTTTTAGATGGGATTTCACAATCCTCTATTTTGAAAATGATGAATAGGACACCTATTGAAGATAAACTGATATTTTGAATATAATTGCCTTTCAAAGACCATACATCCAGGTTAGTTTGCATAATGCATGCTATTTAAGAATTATAGGAGGAATAATGTTCAAACAATTCTGAATATATACATGTCCTATTTTAGAATATGTTTATTTTATATATATTACCCCTACTTTGTGCTAGAGAGGACTCAGATTCTGACCAATCAAACAGATAAAGGGATACATTTAATAGTGGACATTTAGGTATGTTATTCTTTGAAGGGACATGAAATATTACATTCAATTATGTCCCTCATACAATAGAATAATATTTTTTTCTTCATAATTTGATATTATTCATTATTTTGTCTAATTTTAAATGCTAATATGTGTAAGACAAATATTGATTAGACAATTTAATATGATTATTTTCAAATTATGGATGGATATAGATCTCCAGTCTGAACCTGTTTTTAATATCAAGACAAACAGTACATGTTAGAGCATAGACAGAAGATGAATTTTGAATTATAAGATTTAATTAATATGTTAAGTCATGTGTTCATTAAATAACATAATTGAACAATGTTTTTAAAATTTCTTTTCTTTCTTTTTAAGATTTTCATTTTTGATTAATTCAAACATTTGTATTTTTAAAATAAATTTATTTACATACTAGATTTTCCTATTTTATTTATTGAAATACATATTTGATACATCTCTATCCAAGTAAGATAAAAATAAATAAATACATCTAATAGTCTGACATGTAAACTAAATATTAGTCCCATGACTGTTAAAGTATCTATTTTACAAGAACATGCCTGATGTCAAATATACTTATTTTGATTAATTGATTGAATTAAAAAATATAAACACAGCTTAAGCAGATAATGTTTAAGTCAAGTATCTCACAACATTTAAGGTGGAGTTAGATACAGCCATCTATGATTTTATTTTGTTATTTCTAGATGTCAAAATCATAAAATGTTTAGGATGAGGATATGCAGTATAAATTCTACATAACAAACTTTGCTCATTTCATTTTTAAGAAATCAAAGTGTTTAACTTGTTACATTAAAGTGACAGAGTAGTTTAATAAGTCAACAATGTAGATTTGCATAATCAGCAAATGTAAGATAATAAGACAATGCAATAGCACTTAGGGGCCCATTTATCAAGCTCTGTAAGGAGAAACAGCAGTTATGAATCAGTGGTCACAAAGACCGCTGCTCCATAACCCTGTCCACCTGCTCTGAGCAGGCGGACAGGAATCGCTGGAATTCAACCCGATCAAGTAGTTTAGCGCTTGTGATGGATATTTCCTTTTTATTGAAAGGGAAATGACAAAATAAATCTAATCTTCCATGATTCAGAAAGAGCAGATTGGAATCTAAAAATAAATGGACCTTAATAATCACTTATGGTTTCTTCTTATGTTATTCTAAGTTTGAAGGTTCCTTTAAATGACGTCATCCAAGATGGCGTCCCTTGAATTCCGATTGGCTGATAGAATTCTATCAGCCAATCGGAATTAAAGGTGAAAAAATCCTATTGGCTGATGCAATCAGCCAATAGGATTGAACTTCTATCTTATTGGCTGATCCATTCAGCCAATAGGATTGAGCTTGCATTCTATTGGCTGATTGGAACTCAAGTCAATTGGAATTCAAGGGACGCCATCTTGGATGTTGTCATTTAAAGGAACCTTCATTCTGCAAGAAGACTTCGATTGAAGAGGATGCTCCGCGCTGCATGTCTTGAAGATGGAGCCGCTTTGCGCCGGATGAATGAAGATAGAAGATGCCGTCTGGATGAAGACTTCTGCAGGCTTGGATGAAGACTTCTGCCGTTTGGATGAAGACTTCTTCCGGCTTCGATAAGGACTTCTGCCGCTTCTTTGAGGATGGATGTCGGGTCTTAAAAAACTGTAAGTGGATCTTCGGGGGTTAGTGTTAGGTTTCTTTAAGGGTTTATTGGGTTGGTTTGATTTGAAGATTACGACTTTTGTGCGGAAAAAGAGCTAAATTCCCCTTTAAGGGCAATGCCCATCCAAATGCCCTTTTCAGGGCAATGGGGAGCTTAGGTTTTTTTAGTTAGGTTTTTATTTGGGGGTTGGTTGTGTGGGTGGTGGGTTTTACTGTTGGGGGGTTGTTGTTTTTTTTTACAGGTAAAAGAGCTGATTTATTTGGGGCAATGCCCCACAAAAGGCCCTTTTAAGGGCTATTGGTAGTTTAGTTTAGGCTAGGGTTTTTTTATTTTGGGGGGCTTTTTTATTTTGATAGGGCTATTATATTAGGTGTAATTAGTTTAAATATCTGATAATTTCTTTTTTTATTTTGTGTAATTTAGTGTTTGTTTTTTTGTAATTTAGTTAATTGTATTTAATTTAGGTAATTGATTTAATTGTAGTGTAAGGTTAGGTGTTAGTGAAACTTAGGTTAGGTTTTATTTTACAGGTAAATTTGTATTTATTTTAGCTAGGTAGTTATTAAATAGTTAATAACTATTTAGTAACTATTCTACCTAGTTAAAATAAATACAAACTTACCTGTGAAATAAAAGTAAAACCTAAGCTAGCTATAATGTAACTATTAGTTATATTGTAGCTAGCTTAGGGTTTATTTTATAGGTATTTAGCTTTAAATAGGAATTATTTAGTTATTAATAGTAGGTTTTATTTAGATTTATTTTAATAACATTAAAGTTAGTGGGTGTTAGGGTTAGATTTAGGGTTAGGTTTGCGGGTTAATAGATTTAGTATAGTGGGGGTGGAGGATTAGAAGTTAATAAATGTAGGTAGGTGGCGGCGATGTTAGGGGCAGCAGATAAGCAGTTAATAATATTTAACTAGTGTTTGAGATGCAGGAGCACGGCGGTTTAGGAGTTAATATGTTTATTATAGTGGCGGCGACAATGGGGGCGTCAGATTAGGGGTTAATAAGTGTAGGTAGGTTGCGGCGACATTGGGGGTGGGAGATTAGGGCTTAATAATTATAATGTAGGTGTCGCTGATGTTGGGGGCAGCAGATTAGGGGTTAATAAGTATAATGTAGGTGTCGGTGATGTCAGGGGCGGCAGATTAGGGGGTAATAAATATAATGTAGGTGTCGGCGATGTCGGGGGCGGCAGATTAGGGATTAATAAGTGTAAGATTAGGGTTTTTAGACTCAGGGTTCATGTTAGGGTGTTAGATGTAAACATAAACTTTGTTTCCCCATAGGAATCAATGGGGCTGCGTTACAGAGATTTACGTTGCTTTATTGCAGGTGTTAGACTTTTTTTAAGCCGGCTCTCCCCATTGATGTCTATGGGAAAATTGTGCACCAACACATAAAACCAGCTCACTGCAGCTTTCAGCAGCGCTGGTATTGGAGTGCAGTATGGAGCTCACTTCTTGCCTGATAACGCCGTTTTTTTTTAAACCTGTAATACCAGCGCTGTAGGTAAGTGAACGGTGACAAATAACCTACAAGTTAGTACCACACCCCTCATAACGCAAAACTCGTAATCTAGCCACATGTTTATACAGATGTCTTTAGATAAGTTTTAATATTGCATATCAGCTCATTAAAGGGACATCAATCCAAAAAGGTTTCTTTCCTGATTCCTCTAGAAAATATAATTTCAAACATTAAAATGTACTTCTATTATCTAATTACCTTCATTCTTTTGATATACTTTCCTTTAAAAACCATATTTAGATATGCTCAGTAGATGAAGATTGGTGGCTGCACAGAGAAGCCTTATGAGATTGGCTCAACCATGTGCATTGCTATTTATTCTGTAAAGGATATCTAAAGAATAAGCTAAATAGATAGAATTACATTTTAATGTTTAAAACTGTATTCTCTATCTGGATCATGAAAGAAAATATTTGGGTGTAATGTCCCTTTAAAAATAAATACGCCATTGCCAAAAAAGTATATGTGAGCAGTTCAGACCAATACAAGCTCGATTTTTATTTACTAAATAATGAACAAACATTGATTTTAAAATTTAAAAAAAATTTGATCAAAGTTACGTCCATTATAAATACAAATTACGCATTTCAGAAATATAGCGTGGTAAACGTATCTTGCAACATGAGATTCACATCTTTAAAAATTCGATTCTAATGTCACGCACTAGCACACAATCGATGTGCATTGTTGGGATTCTAAAGACATTTAATAGAGCTAAGTCAATACTTCCCAATGAGTCACGATATTTCTTTTCTAAACAATGAATACATACAATATTAACTTTTTAAAAGAAATTATATTTATATTAAATAAGCTGATCAATATTAAACATCGAAATATGTAAAACATTTACTAATGTGACTGGATTATATTTACTATTGTGAGTAAAAAACAAATCGGGATCAAATGTAAATGTAATATATTAATATTTAAAGGACCACGTATACAGGGAGTGCAGAATTATTAGGCAAATGAGTATTTTGACCACATCATCCTCTTTATGCATGTTGTCTTACTCCAAGCTGTATAGGCTCGAAAGCCTACTACCAATTAAGCATATTAGGTGATGTGCATCTCTGTAATGAGAAGGGGTGTGGTCTAATGACATCAACACCCTATATCAGGTGTGCATAATTATTAGGCAACTTCCTTTCCTTTGGCAAAATGGGTCAAAAGAAAGACTTGACAGGCTCAGAAAAGTCAAAAATAGTGAGATATCTTGCAGAGCGATGCAGCACTCTTAAAATTGCAAAGCTTCTGAAGCGTGATCATCGAACAATCAAGCGTTTCATTCAAAATAGTCAACAGGGTCGCAAGAAGCGTGTGGAAAAACCAAGGCGCAAAATAACTGCCCATGAACTGAGAAAAGTCAAGCGTGCAGCTGCCAAGATGCCACTTGCCACCAGTTTGGCCATATTTCAGAGCTGCAACATCACTGGAGTGCCCAAAAGCACAAGGTGTGCAATACTCAGAGACATAGTCAAGGTAAGAAAGGCTGAAAGACGACCACCACTGAACAAGACACACAAGCTGAAACGTCAAGACTGGGCCAAGAAATATCTCAAGACTGATTTTTCTAAGGTTTTATGGACTGATGAAATGAGAGTGAGTCTTGATGGGCCAGATGGATGGGCCCGTGGCTGGATTGGTAAAGGGCAGAGAGCTCCAGTCCGACTCAGACGCCAGCAAGGTGGAGGTGGAGTACTGGTTTGGGCTGGTATCATCAAAGATGAGCTTGTGGGGCCTTTTCGGGTTGAGGATGGAGTCAAGCTCAACTCCCAGTCCTACTGCCAGTTTCTGGAAGACACCTTCTTCAAGCAGTGGTACAGGAAGAAGTCTGCATCCTTCAAGAAAAACATGATTTTCATGCAGGACAATGCTCCATCACACGCGTCCAAGTACTCCACAGCGTGGCTGGCAAGAAAGGGTATAAAAGAAGAAAATCTAATGACATGGCCTCCTTGTTCACCTGATCTGAACCCCATTGAGAACCTGTGGTCCATCATCAAATGTGAGATTTACAAGGAGGGAAAACAGTACACCTCTCTGAACAGTGTCTGGGAGGCTGTGGTTGCTGCTGCACGCAATGTTGATGGTGAACAGATCAAAACACTGACAGAATCCATGGATGGCAGGCTTTTGAGTGTCCTTGCAAAGAAAGGTGGCTATATTTGTCACTGATTTGTTTTTGTTTTGTTTTTGAATGTCAGAAATGTATATTTGTGAATGTTGAGATGTTATATTGGTTTCACTGGTAAAAATAAATAATTGAAATGGGTATATATTTGTTTTTTGTTAAGTTGCCTAATAATTATGCACAGTAATAGTCACCTGCACACACAGATATCCCCCTAAAATAGCTAAAACTAAAAACAAACTAAAAACTACTCCCAAAACTATTCAGCTTTGATATTAATGAGTTTTTTGGGTTCATTGAGAACATGGTTTTTGTTCAATAATAAAATGAATCCTCAAAAATACAACTTGCCTAATAATTCTGCACTCCCTGTATTAAATCTGCGTCACATATATATGCATAACAGTCCCATAAATTACAAATAAGTCTACATGCCAAATGTAGTAACAGCACCCCCAGGAGGTATGTGTATGGAAGTTATAAAGATATGAATTCATGAAACATTAATGATCGGCCAATCAGAGTTTATAACAGAAACATAACTTGATTCAGTATGGCCTCAAAGACATGATAACAAAATGTCAATATTTTATCCAATCAGATGTACAGATACCATGTCCCATGGTGCATATCATGTTTACTTCACCATATATATAATATATTACTCGGCAGGCGTAACGTCTCCCAGGTTCACATGGGCGGAAGGTGCTGCATTGGTCAACGCTGTTGAGGAGTTTTATCCGCAGCTGTTTGGGAAGAAGAAGAATTTGAGGAAGCCGAAAATTAGGAGGGTCGTCTGGTTGTCTATCACCCAAGATGTTAATGCGGTGTGTGACATCCAGAGGACCCCGGATCAAATCATGAGGAGATTCGGGGATATTTGCAATAAAATCCTCTGCATGAAGGAGTGGGTAAAAACACGTCGGAGGGATGGAAAGCAGGATCCACCCCCAAGGAAACTATATCTGCAAAATTATGAGGAGACTTTATGCACCCTCCTCAGTCTCCATTTCCCCAGCAGATTTGCCTCCGCACGCTCCTCGACTTCTTCTCAATCCTCAGTTGCTGGCTCTGACACTCAAGACCCGGAGCAAGTGCAGATGCTTCTCCAATCGGTGACCTGGGAGAAGGATGGAGAGAATCTGAACCAGGTAAATATCAGACTTCATATTATATATTAATATTTGAGTATATATTTAAGCAATGTGTATATAGTCATATATTCAACCTATATAGATCTCACAACACAAGTTATACATGATGTTTAGATATCTGAATTTTGATTCGTCACACATGAAATAGGAATTATGTTTCTTGTGCTCTCCAGAATATGCATCACAGAGCTAAAATGAAATTGCGCATCCGTGAAATCAATATCATGCGCCATTTTATACATTGAATATTAAATCATATAAAAGTTATAAATATTAATTTGTATCATTCTATATTTAAAAATATCCGATCGGAATATCGCAAAACACCCGATTGGAAAGATATTAGAAGTCTTTAGAAATTATACTACTCACACTACTATATCCAAATCAATACTGAATCACGGATGCGCAATTACGCTTTGAATAATTACGCAATGATCACGAAAGAGACGTGAACATGTGTTTGCTGTAACAGTGGCATTACTTTAGACATGTTGGTCAAATGTATACATTAATTAGTATATATGTGAAAAATACAGTATCCTTATTTACAATATTCTACATTAGAAAAGCTATACTAGCAAGATCAAAATAAAAATTGAATAATGTCTAACAATTGATAACAACGCAAGAAGACAAAAAATTACTTAAAGAGAAATTCAACAACATAAAAGATTGTAAATAAGAATACATGATCTCTTTATTTATAAATTAATTTGAAAAACAATGAACTCACGTGAAGACAAATATAATTTTACTTTTTCAATTCTCAAAAATATATCTGATTGTTCGTGTCCATGTCGTGATTTGTACTAATGATATCCAATCCTGATTGAATCTTTTACAGATATGGATGTTGGTGCTGGAACCTTGAGCCCGTGTTCGTCAGAGTGTAGTATGTCTCATTCTAATTTTCCTTTGTCTTACAAACATGGACATAACATTACCTAATCCATTCACATTGATCTATATTAATATGTATACTCTAAATCAATTTTCTTGTTATTTTAAGATAAGAATCACTAATCAGAGTTTGGATTCCATTGTAATACAAATCTCAATTTATGAATATTTGAAGATATTCCTTTGATTCTTGATATCTTCATTTTAATGTAATCTTAGGATCATGGCCAATTTGTATTCTGCCCCTGGGTAGTGCTTGACACTTTTTGGCTACATTTAGACAACGCTAATACATCTTTACATATTATTAAAGGGACATGAAACACAACATTTTTCTGTTATGATTTTGACACATGTGATTTTAAACAACTTTCAAATTTACTTATATTATCTAAATTTGGTCTATTGGCATGCTTATTTGAAAATCATATCTAGGTAGGCTCAGGAACAGCAATGCATTACTGGGAGTAACCTGCTGATTAGTTAATGTACAAAATTGCCTATTTTCATTGTTTCAACAGATGTCTTCAGATAACTCCCAGTAGTGCATAGTTGCTCTTTTAAAAAAAAGATTCTAAGACAATGAAGCAAATTAGGTAAAATAATTATATTTGTAAGCAGTTTAAAATCACATGCTGGATTTGAATAATGAAAATGAATACAATTACAGATGTTTAGTTTCATGATGTCCCTTTAAGAGAGAAGGTCAATTAAAGATTCTTGAAGGTTAGCATGAAATTCTATATTTGATTGTAATTGTATATCCCATTCATTACATCAACATATGGATAGACATTTCATTAACAGTGACATTGTCAAATAAAGATATTTTTATTTTTAATATAAATAAAAAAATATCTTAATTAATCCTTACACTGTTTTGATGAAACAATATTGATATATAAATCACATCTTTCACTCTTGGACTACCTATATATATATATATATATATATATATATATATATATATATATATATATATATATATATATATATATATATATAAATATTATAACAGCACCATGATGACATAGTTTTAAAAATATCTTATGTCTTGCATTGTGATCAATATGTGTTGTGTCCTTAAACAGATTACTGTACATTGCACAAATGGATCTATGTGCCACATGGATTAGGTTCTAGTTGTCACCAGTTGTTATTCAAAGTGCTGTGTGTGTGTCTGTATTATATTTAAAACAGGGATCAATAGTTATATTTAGACATGTCAGCGATTCATATGATAAGAATTGGCTGTCTAATATAGTAAGAAATCCAACATATGCGAAAGACATCATTTTCTTTACAATCACCTTGATGAACTCATAAATCTATTGTTCATATTAGTGCTCTAGTCTTCACATTTCTAAGTATATTATTTAGAATATTTTATACTAATGTGATGCCCAAACTGTGTTCACTAATATTTTTTAATATCATTAATAGAAATTTGCAGGCTTCTGGCTCATTCATATGTCATTGAAGGTGTATTTTCAAGAAATATTCTGATCATGATTCTGATGAAGCAATCCATTTGAATAAAACATATAATGTACACCTCTGATGATATATCTATTAAATTATTTTAAGATTAAGATCTCAAAGCTTCTTAGTCTTTTTTTGTTCTTTGTTCTTCTGAACATGGCTAGCACATTTTTCTATTTCTAATAAATGTAGACAACAATCATCAAGTGATACACACATGAGAACTCTTAAATGTTCCATGTACTGAGATTTTGTGAATATTTTCAAAATATAGACACTAAAATGTAATTATTACTAATCGATAATTACAAATATTATTTCATTTGAATGCTCCATCAAAATGATGTAATTCCTAACTTTGGTTCAATATCTCTTTAATGCAACATTGATGTGTTTCCTTGAGCACCAGTAACACAGTAAATATTTTGTTTTTAACGTGTATACAACATATTATGTTTTACAGAGATTGATGTAACATGTGCGATGGAGGAGGAAGTGGCTCCCTTGGAGTCTGATGTTACATCAAATATTTATAACATGTATATAATGTAGGTTGACCATATATCCTCTTTAAAAAGGGAAAATGTTTTGTATATGAACCCTGACCTATGTATTTTTCATATGTGTCCATTTTTAAAGCAGGATTATGGTCACCCTAATATAACGTCTTGTTTATAAATCATAATATTGTCGAAAAATAAAGTCTGCAACTTTGTACCTTTCAAATATATTATTAAATTATTTTAAAATACACTACTGCCCCACTTTCTATATCATGCAGCATGAACATATGTTTGAAATATTTCTAAAATTTATGTATGATTTGTCATTAATGACATCATGATGTCACATGCATATTCCATGCAAAACCCAATAATCATCTTCTGATTGTACAGACAGTCATTGATATTCATCTGAGTGCCTAGATGCAGACCATATCATTATGCCATCATTGTTTTGAACTTCTAAACCACTTCTAAGCATAAATAAAAATGAATCTTGTTGAAATTCCTTGATTTAATGTCATGATGTATGATATGTAAATGGATTTAAAAAAGATTTATGTGTAGACCATTTCAATCAAAGAAACATTAATATTCATCAAAACTAAAGCATTCATTTTGTAATGTGTCTATTAATATTGGGATGACATACATTTAAGCCTAATGTAAAAGAGAGATTCACAAAAAATACTCAGAAAATGTAATATCATATAGATAAAATTATTTTTGTAATATTTAATATGAACGGTAGTATCTACTGTGTATATATTCACAAAAGTAATTGATTGAACCATCAAGATTCAAATTATTCCATTTAAGATTACAAAGGCAATCAACAAAATATATATGTAAATCAGTGTTTACTTGGTTTCAAAGGCTAGGTGGAGTGGCCATTAGTGATGTCACAAACCTAAAAATTTGGGTTCGCGAATGGAGAACTCGAACTTCCAGAAAAGTTTGCGAACCGGCGAACCAGGCAAACTGCCATAGACTTCAATAGGCAGGCGAATTTTAAAACCCACAGGGACTCTTTCTGGCCACAATAGTGATGGAGAAGTTGTTTCAAGGGCACTAACACCTGGACTGTGGCATGCCGGAGGGGTATCCATGGCAAAACTCACATGGAAAATTACATAGTTGATGAAGAGTCTGGTTTTAATCCATAAAGGGCATAAATCACCTAACATTCCTAAATTGTTTGGAATAACGTGCTTTAAAACATCAGGTATGATGTTGTATCGATCTGGTAGTGTAAGGGTTTTGTGTAAGGGTTACGCCCGCTTCACAGTGCGCAGTGTAGGTGATATACCTGCCCTGACCATGCTTTGCAGACAACGTATCAGTGGTCAGATGAACCCTTGCCCCAATACTGTGTGCCAGACATGCCATTATAGCAGACTTATATGGCTTTGGCGTTGCTTTTTGGTAATTAGAAGGCTGCTAAATGCCACTGCGCACCACATGTGTTTTATGCCCAGCAGTGAAGTGGTTAATTAGGGAGCATGTAGGCAGCTTGTAGAGTTAATTTTAGCTTAAGTGTAGTGTAGTAGACAACCCAAAGTATTGATCTAGGCCCATTTTGGTATATTTCATGCCACAATTTCACCGCCAAATGCGATCAAATTAAAAAAAAAATGTTCACTTTTTCACAAACTTTAGGTTTCTCACAGAAATTATTTACAAACAACTTATGCAATTATGGCATAAATGGTTGTAAATGCTTCTCTGGGATCCCCTTTGTTCAGAAATAGCCGACTTATATGGCTTTGGCATTGCTTTTTGGTAATTAGAAGGCTGCTAAATGCCACTGCGCACCACACATGTTTTATGCCCAGCAGTGAAGGGGTTAATTAGGGAGCATGTAGGGAGCTTGTAGAGTTAATTTTAGCTTAAGTGTAGTGTAGTAGACAACCCAAAGTATTGATCTAGGCCAAATGTGATCAAATTTTAAAAAAACTTAAATTTTTTCGCAATTTTAAGTTTCTTCCTGAAATTATTTACAAACAGCTTGTGCAATTATTGCACAAATGGTTGTAAATGCTTCTCTGGGATCCCCTTTGTTCAAAAATAGCAGACATATATGACTTTGGCATTGCTTTCTGGTAATTAGAAGACCGCTAAATGCTGCTGTGCATCACACGTGTATCACACGTCTGCCAGTACTAAAATAAAAGGTTTTTAAAAATTGTAAAAAAAAATTTATAGCATATTTACATATGCTGTGGTGTAGCATCCCCCCTTAGCCCCCAACCTCACTGATCCCCCCAAAACAGCTCTCTAACCCCCCCATCTGCCTTATTGGTGGCCATCTTTGGTACTGGCAGCTGTCTGCTATTATTTCACAGTCAAAATTTTTTTTTTTTTTTTTAAATGTACACTACTGTTACACCAGATATGAGTGGTGGCACTGTTCAAGTGGGCACTGTATACGCTGTGAGCCTGACACACACGCTGGTAGACAGGCAACTGCAATTAGATTACACAGGGAAAAAAAAGCAGACTGATATTCTAGCCCTAAAAAGGGCTTTTTGGGGTGCTGTCCTTACAGCAGAGATCAGATGAGTCCTTCAGGACTGTAGTGGACACTGAATACACTAGCCTAGCTATCAATTTCCCTATTAAATCAGCAGCAGCTACACTGTCCCTCCTCTCACTAAGAATGCAGCTTCCAAATGAATCTAAAATGGATGCTGTCCAGGAGGTGGGAGGGTCTGGGAGGGAGGGTCTGCTGCTGATTGGCTGTAATGTGTATTCTGACTGTGAGGTACAGGGTCAAAGTTTACTCAATGATGACGAATAGGGGGCGGATCAAACATTGCATATGTTCGCCCTCCGAGGCGAACGCGAACATGATATGTTCGCTGGGATCTATTCGCCGGCAAATAATTCGCGACATGACTAGTGGCCATTTAGATTTGATCATATTACACACTCCAATATTATTGAATTTTTTGTTTTTAAAAAAACAATCCACAGGCATGTGTCTAAAAGATTTCTATTGCATTTCAATCTCAAATGCATACATGCATACCAAAATAGTATTCAAAAGATAAATATATTATAACATCATAAAGATTAGCACATAATGTTGCTTTGCAAAATTATGAATTTTAAGGAATTGATGAAATGTTACATGAAAAATAACATTGAACAGTCAGAGTTTAAATTCAATTAAATCTTCTGATTAATTATATTTGAATCAAATCAATCAATAACTTAAAAAATAGTCATTATTGTGACTTTGTCTAAATATTTTATGCAAACAAGAATCCAGATGTTAAATAATGTTTAATCTTAATTTCTTTAAATATAATAATATATTTTCATATCATATATGTATTCATAGAATTATTTTATATATTTCAGAAGGACCTTCCACTTCTGGGCATCAGCCTCCCGCCCCCCTAGTCAGAATCCCCTCCCGCCGACCCCAGCCAAAAGACCCTCCCGTCCCTTCCCAGCCAGAATCCACTCCCGGCCCTTCCCAAACTGAAACCGCTCCCGGCCCTTCCCGTTCTTACTCCTGTCCCTTCCAAAAAACAGTTCCTTGGCGCTTTCCCCATTTTGCCCGCCTTGCATCTCCCCCACCTGCACAGCCACCAACTCCCCAGGCCCCTGACTCCCCAGCTGTGCAGGCTCCACCAGAAAGGGCAACCCAGTCCCCTACCTCGCCCCATCCCTCCCCCCATCCCTCCCCATATCCCTTCCCCCATCCCTCCCCATATCCCTCCCCATCCAGACCTTTACCCTAATCCCAATCTCCACCTTCATTGTCCTGGAAATCCCCACCTTCATTGTCCTAGGTGTCGGATTGTCCTTCCCAGCCACCGATGTAAGTATCATTACAAATCAATATTAGAACATACTTTCTTAAAGGGACATTATAATGATCGAAATAGACATAAATTTAATATTTTTTAAAATGTTTTGGATAAAACCTTTCTTTATTTGATTAATGTAAATGTTTCGTATCTTCAGTTTTGGAAATCAACATCCACATTTTCTAATATCTAAATGATATTGCCTAGATGTTGGATATCTATTATGTATATATGACAATATTTTGGATTTGGTATTTGGTATCACTGCCCTTTTCACAGTGTATCATAAACCAAATAAATATATTTTTAAAGATTGATAGGGTTTTGATTTGTCTTAATATCTTAATGTTTTATCTCTGCAGAACATATTTAATTTGTAAATCTTCTATATAGCATATTTAATTAGAATAATGATTTGTATTTTAATTATTATGTCTCTTTGCTATCTTTTATTATGTTCTGTACTTATTATTAATTTGTATTATTTATTTTTGTTTAGGTTGTGGCTCAGTATGGTTAACGCTAGAGGCTCTAGAATGTATAGAGCAGATTGTGCTGAGTAACAATGAGTTGCTGAGAAGGACATATGAGACCATGTGTCTCCAGCTGCGGCTTCATCGCTTGACTCTAGAATGCATAATGCGGTTAGAGGCAATGCATGAAGCTGCAGCTGGAGATGCACAGGACGAAGAAGGTGATGCTGATGCCCCATAAGTGGAGGATCTGGAGATGGCCCGAGGGAGAACGACTAAATCCTCCATCCACATGTTGTGTTTGTTGTTTCTTATTATGTTGCCATGCACTATGTAACCTTGTCAGATGGCTCCAATGGGGCTGATTTATCATTATGACTTTTTTGAAAGTTATCTTATTTATTTATGTTTTATGACATAATAAAAGAAAAGACATTATTATGTTATTTTTCATCTTTATTTATTCATATAATTTATTAAAAATTATATTTGATGTGGTTAATCCTTAAAGAGACATGAAACCCCAAATTGTATTTTATTATTTAGGTATAAAATTCTATTTTAAACCAATTTAAAATTTCCATCAATTATCAAATTTGATTCAGTCTCTTGGTATAATTTTTTAAAGAGTAGCAGTGTACTACTAGTTTCTAACTGAACACATAATTGAACCAATGACAATCAGTATATATATATGTAGCCACCAATCAGCATTTAGAACATAGGTTGTTTGCTGCTCTTGAGATTACCTCCAAACACATTTCATCAAAAGATAACAAGAGAAAGAAGCAAATTTAAATCAGATCAGTAAATTTGAAAGGTCGTTAAAATTGCAATCTCTTACAAAATCGTGTAACATAAAATGTGGGTTTCATGTCAATTTAAACCCTGCTGCTTCTTAAATATTTTATAAATCCTCCTATTCTAATGAAATATATAATTATTACAAACAATGTATTATATTTCATATATCACAGTATTACGTTATCTAGCGTGACATTATTTAAATATAAATAGGTTTCTTATTGACATGCAAAGATGTAAAATGCGTCCTTTGATTGGATGATGTTTTTTCGAGATCTCGGATGCGCCTTTGATTGGATGTCGTTTTTACGCAATCTCGGATGCGCCTTTGATTGGATGACGTTTTTACGAGATCTTGGATGCGCCTTTGATTGGATGTCGTTTATACGCACTCTCGGATACGCCTTTGATTGGATGACATTTTTACGTGATCTTGGATGTGCCATGTTGCTTAAGACGTCACATGCAAATCTGTAAAATGTGTCCTTTGATTGGATGACGTTTTTACGTGATCTCGGATGCACCTTTGATTGTACAATGTTTTTACGCGATCTCGGATGCGCCTTTGATTGGATGGCGTTTTTACGCAATCTCGGATGCGCCATGTTGCTTAAGACGTCACATGCCAAGGTGTTAAATCCGTCTGATTGGATTACATTCTCCCGCAATATTTGATATTCAACATAACCCAGGTTTGTGAATGAGAACACAAGTTTAAAACCATGACTTTCTTGGATTCTGGATTGTGTCAATCATGTATATTGTTGAACCATAGCTGATAAAGAACACAAAAATATCTTTTGATGGGTGTCTCGTTGAAGAAACAAATGAAGGCAATATATTTTTCATGCAGAATACATTTTGAGGCAAGTGCAAATCCATAAATATACTCCATCCTGTTTAATATGTTTGTCAACAATATTTTTATTTGACAAAATAATTAATGTGTTGCATTGAATTTTCTACATATATAATTCCTAAAGATGAGCTTTTGTATTTGAATCAAATAATCAATATGCATTGACCTTTATCATATGATAAATATATGAGATGTCTACTCCTGATATTTTTTCTTAATGTAAATGCTTAGTATTGTGTCATATATGGCTTCCACATTTTTGCTCTCCAAATATAGTATTGTGAGCATATATTTCTAATGTAACTCGTAAAAGCACATGAAACCCGATTTTAATATATTTTTTTAACATACATTTTTAACCAGGTTTGCAATTATCTTCTATTCTCAAATGTGCTTCAGTCTCTTGGTATAATGTGTTGAATGAGCATCAATACACTACTATATTTTAAGTAAACACATTAGTGAGTCAATGACAATCGGTAGGTATATGTAGCCACCAATCAGCAGAGCAGTCATAGATAAACCTTTCTCCAAAGATAACAATATAACAAGTCAAAGAATGTGAGTAAGTGTGAATGTTGTTTAGAATTGTTCTGCTTCTAAATGAAATGTCTTTCTTAAAAAATTCAAACACTATAATGTAGCTTTAAAAAAATAGACTTTATTTAACACGTCAATAGAAATAGGGCATACAGGCTTAGTATCATATTCTAAAATATTTTTTAAGTATGTGTAGATATACCAACAAGTCCTAAGGATTAGTATATGTTAGCATATGTTCTTGTTTAAAAGGACAGTCAAGTCAAGCAAAACATTAATGATTTAAATATGGAAATGCAATTTTCTTCAAATTTCTCTTAAACTTTGATCCACAATTTATCTTTGTTCTCTTGGTGTTCATCTTTGAAAGATAAACCTAGGAGATTTATCTGCTCATTTCTTAGACCTTAAAGAGTGCCTCTAATCTGGATGCATTTTGACCACTAGAAGGCATTAGTTAATGTGTTTCATATAGAAAACATTGAATTCATGCAGTATAGTTACGCTGGAGTGATCAGTGATTGGCTGAAATGCAGGTCTGTCAAAATAAAAGAAATAAGGGGTTCATTTTTTAAAAGCATAGATACAAGGTTAATCACAGAAGTAAAACGTGTATTTCTATAACATTCTTGTTATTCAAAACTTGATAATGCATAATAAAGTGTTTTCTTTCGGCTAGATTTAGAGTTTTGTCGGTAACGACCCGCGTAGCTAATGCTGGCTTTTTTTCCCCCGCACCTTTTAAATACCGCTGGTATTTAGAGTTCACAGAATGGCTGGGTTTTCAGTGCGTTAGGCTCCAAAAAGGGAGCGTAGAGCATAATTTACCGCCACTGCAACTCTTGATACCAGCGGTGCTTACGGACGCGGCCAGCTTAAAAAACGTGCTAGTGCACGATATCCCCATATTAAACAATGGGGCAGTTTGAGCTGAAAAAAAACCTGCAAAAAAGCAGCGTTAAGCTCCTAACACAGCCCCATTGTTTCCTATTGGGAAACACTTCCTAAGTCTGCACCTAACACTCTAACATGAACCCCAAGTCTAAACACCCCTAAACTTACACTTATTAACCCCTAATCTGCCACCCCCGCTATCGCTGACACCTGCATATTTTTTTAACCCCTAATCTGCCACTCCGTACACCGCCGCAACCTATATTATACCTATGTACCCCTAATCTGCTGCCCCTAACACCGCCGACCCCTATATTATATTTATTAACCCCTAATCTGCCACCCCCAACGTAGCCTCCACCTACCTACAATTATTAACCCCTAATCTGCCGACCGGACCACACCGCTACTATAATAAATGTATTAACCCCTAAAGCTAAGTCTAACCCTAACACTAACACCCCCCTAACATAATATAATTTAAATCTAACTAAATAAATTAACTCTTATTAAATAAATTATTCCTATTTAAAGCTAAATACTTACCTGTAAAATAAACCCTAATATAGCTACAATATAAATTATAATTATATTGTAGCTATTTTAGGATTAATATTTATTTTACAGGCAACTTTGTAATTATTTTAACCAGGTACAATAGCTATTAATTAGTTAATAACTATTTAATAGTTACCTAGTTAAAATAATTACAAAATTACCTGTAAAATAAATCCTAACCTAAGTTACAATTAAACCTAAAACTACACTATCAATAAATTAATTAAATACAATACCTACAAATAAATACAATGAAATAAACTGACTAAAGTACAAAAAATAAAAAAGAACTAAGTTACAAAAAATAAAAAAATATTTACAAACATTAGAAAAATATTACAACAATTTTAAACTAATTACACCTACTCTAAGCCCCCTAATAAAATAACAAAGACCCCCAAAATAAAAAAAATGCCCTACCCTATTCTAAAATTAAAATAGAAAAGCTCTTTTACCTTACCAGCCCTGAAAAGGGCCCTTTGGGGGGCATGCCCCAAAGAATTCAGCTCTTTTGCCTGTAAAAAGAAAACATATAATACCCCCCCCAACATTACAACCCACCACCCACATACCCCTAATCTAACCCAAACCCCCCTTAAATAAACCTAACACTAAGCCCCTGAAGATCTCCCTACCTTGTCTTCACCACGCCAGGTTCACCGATCGATCCAGAAGAGCCTCCGATGTCTTGATCCAAGCCAAAGCGGGGGGCTGAATATGTCCATGATCCGACTGAAGTCTTCATCCAAGCGGTAGCTGAAGAGGTCCATGATCGGGCTGAAGTCTTCTATCAAGCGGCATCTTCAATCTTTTTCTTCCGGATCCATGGTCATCCCGCCGACGCGGAACATCCATCTTCACCGACGACTTCCCGACGAATGACGGTTCCTTTAAAGGACGTCATCCAAGATGGTGTCCCTCGAATTCCGATTGGCTGATAGGATTCTATCAGCCAATCGGAATTAAGGTAGGAAAATTCTGATTGGCTGATCGAATCAGCCAATCAGATTAAAGTTCAATCCGATTGGCTGTTCCGATCAGCCAATAGAATGCGAGCTCAATCTGATTGAACTTGAATCTGATTGGCTGATTCCATCAGCCAATCAGAATTTTCCTACCTTAATTCCGATTGGCTGATAGAATCCTATCAGCCAATCGGAATTCGAGGGACGCCATCTTGGATGACGTCCCTTAAAGGAACCGTCATTCGTCGGGAAGTCGTCGGTGAAGATGGATGTTCCGCGTCAGCGGGATGACCATGGATCCGGAAGAAAGAAGATTGAAGATGCCGCTTGATAGAAGACTTCAGCCCGATCATGGACCTCTTCAGCTCCCGCTTGGATGAAGACTTCAGTCTGATCATGGACATCTTCAGCCCCCCGCTTGGGCTTGGATCAAGACATCAGAGGCTCTTCTGGATCGATCGGTGAACCCGGCGTGGTGAAGACAAGGTAGGGAGATCTTCAGGGGCTTAGTGTTAGGTTTATTTAAGGGGGGTTTGGGTTAGATTAGGAGTATGTGGGTGGTGGGTTGTAATGTTGGGGGGGGGGTATTGTATGTTTTTTTTTACAGGCAAAAGAGCTGAATTCTTTGGGGCATGCCCCGCAAAGGGCCCTTTTCAGGGCTGGTAAGGTAAAAGAGCTTTTCTATTTTAATTTTAGAATAGGGTAGGGCATTTTTTTATTTTGGGGGTCTTTGTTATTTTATTAGGGGGCTTAGAGTAGGTGTAATTAGTTTAAAATTGCTGTAATATTTTTCTAATGTTAGTAAATATTTTTTTATTTTTTGTAACTTAGTTCTTTTTTCTTTTTTGTATTTTAGTTAGTTTATTTCATTGTATTTATTTGTAGATATTGTATTTAATTAATTTATTGATAGTGTAGTGTTAGGTTTAATTGTAGATAATTGTAGGTATTTTATTTAATTTATTTATTGATAGTGTAGTGTTAGGTTTAATTGTAACTTAGGTTAGGATTTATTTTACAGGTAATTTTGTAATTATTTTAACTAGGTAACTATTAAATAGTTATTAACTATTTAATAGCTATTGTACCTGGTTAAAATAAATACAAAGTTGCCTGTAAAATAAATATTAATCCTAAAATAGCTACAATATAATTATAATTTATATTGTAGATATATTAGGGTTTATTTTACAGGTAAGTATTTAGCTTTAAATATGAATAATTTATTTAATAAGAGTTAATTTATTTTGTTAGATTTAAATTATATTTAACTTAGGGGGTGTTCGGGTTAGGGTTAGAATTAGCTTTAGGGGTTAAAAAATATATTAGAGTAGCGGTGAGGTACGGTCGGCAGATTAGGGGTTAATGCTTGAAGTTAGGTGGCGGCGATGTTAGGGAGGGAAGATTAGGGGTTAATACTATTTATTATAGGGTTATTGAGGCGGGAGTGAGGCGGATTAGGGGTTAATACATTTATTATAGTAGCGGTGTGGTCCGGTCGGCAGATTAGGGGTTAATAAGTGTAGGTAGGTGGAGGCGACATTTGGGGCGGCAGATTAGGGGTTAATAAATATAATATAGGGGTCGGCGGTGTTAGGGGCAGCAGATTAGGGGTACATAGGGATAACGTAGGTGGCGGCGGTGTGCGTCGGCAGATTAGGGGTTAAAAAATTTTAATAGAGTGGCGGCGATGTGGGGGGGCCTCGGTTTAGGGGTACATAGGTAGTTTATGGGTGTTAGTGTACTTTAGAGCACAGTAGTTAAGAGCTTTATGAACCGGCGTTAGCCCAGAAAGCTCTTAACTCCTGTTTTTTTTCTGCGACTGGAGTTTTGTCATTAGTTTTCTAACGCTCACTTCAGCCACGACTCTAAATACCGGCGTTAGAAAGATCCCATTGAAAAGATAGGATACGCAAATGATGTAAGGGGATCTGCGGTATGGAAAAGTCGCGGCTGGAAAGTGAGCGTTAGACCCTTTCCTGACTGACTCTAAATACCAGCGGGCGGTAAAAACCAGCGTTAGGAGCCTCTAACGCTGGTTTTGACGGCTAACGCCAAACTCTAAATCTAGGCCTTTGTAACCAACAATAATTCATGTTATAACTGTCCCTTTAAGCTGTGTTGTTGGCATCAAAACATTGATATGCCATCATATATAATTGTAATGGTCATTTTGTTTGAGATTAGGGGAACAGTTTGGACATCACATTACAAAAGCCAACCAATGAAGTCAACAAGGACAGCATGTGAGGATGTGTTCTCCACACACTTGTAAAACACACTTTGCAAACAATTTGCCTCCATGAACCCGGTCCCATAGAAGCCTATTATATACAGAGTTTGCTCCACAAGTGTAAGAAGATCACATCATCACATACCTATCCTTTACACATTAAATAAATAAAAAAATATAAACAATTACTTCCTCTTCCTTCCAATCTTCCCATGAGACTGAGGCTCTGGGGGAGGCAACTGCCCCCTCCGACGAGTTCTCATAGGAGATGTTTGGGGAAGAGGGGGAGGAGGAGTACTGTGAGTGGTTAAGGGATCACCAGGCAGAGGAGGAGATTGAGTCAGAGGAGGAGATTGAAGAAGAGGAGGGGATTGAGGCAGAGGAGGCCCAGGATCAGATGGTGCAGCATCAGATGGTGCAGGATCAGATGGTGCAGGAGCAGATGGTGCAGGAGCAGATGGTGCAGGAGCAGATTGTGCAGGAGCAGATGGTCCAGGAGCAGATGGTCCAGGAGCAGATGGTGCGTTTTGCGCCTACCGGTGGACCTGCAACATATCCTTAAGAGTATTCTCTTTGGCCATTGTGAATATCATTCAGTACTCCTGTCAGGTACACTCTGCTTTCCACCTGTTCACTCCGGGAGGCACGCATCTCCTCGAGGAAATCAGTCAAGATCTGCTCCTCTGCTATCTCTAGGGGTATGTTCTCCTGAGGATCTGCTGCATGGCGGGCTGCTGGTGCACGGCGGGCTGCTTGTGCATGAGGGACTGCTGATGCACGAGGGGCTGCTGGTGCATGAGGGGCTGCTGCAGGGATCTCTTCTGCAGTGGGGGCTTCTTCAGGGGATATTGGTACAGGGATGTCTTCCATGTCTCCCGAGGTGGCGAGTCATCTGCACCACTCTCATGCCTGGGTGAAGGAGAAGCCTGTGGGTGCTGTGCTGCCTCCTCCCCGGGCTCAGACTCTGTATATTTGAAAAAGAAAGAAATCGAGATATTAGCACAGTTCCAAATAAAGATGTAAATGTTTTATTTTAAAGTGTATTTTAAAGTGTATTAATGAGGCTGCCTTGGTAATTCTACAAGCAATCAATACGATTTCAGCATTGGCAAACCTGTCTTTCTGATATCTATATGGTCAATCTGAATGTCTTTTGCGTTTGTCTTAAATCTGTTTAAATGCACACCTAACCTGTAGCCTAGATATTAATGTGATGGCTTTTCTGGAAATGCTACTTTCGCAAGGTAATTGTGAATGCGTTTATGTAATAATGTCTAAAGCATAATTGTGTTAGTTATATCATGTCATATAAATTTTTCGGGTGAATGAGTTATGAGGTTGATGTAAAGAGATTAGTAAATGAGCTTACTGGCAGATGAGAGGGGCAGGTTCCCGGTATCAACTCCTCCGATACCGACTATGGCCACCTCAGAGATGTTGGGGCGCAGCATTTCCTCCCAGCGGGAATATTCAAAGATGATTTCTGGACCGCCACCGGTCCAGCCTAGGTATTCCCTCTCCCTTGAGAGCTTTCTTTTTAGTTCAGCTCTGCAGTCCCGGTAACGATGCTGGATAGACTTCACATCCCTGTTATAGACCCCCACTGCATTTACGGCATCCCTGATCTCCATCCACTGCTTCATCTTATCCTTAGGGGTGGCCTTAGGTGCCTGCAGCCTCCTAGCCCTCTCCATATAAGCTTCTATAAGGGCCTCCTTCTCATCCATGGTATATCTCTCCTCCCTCTGGCTGGGCTTCCCATGCGATGTGAGCCTCTGTTCGCCGGACTGTGAAGCTCCCTGTCTACGCTGCACACCACTGGGCCCAGCCATTTGTTCATCTTCAACAATGTGGCTGGGTCCACCCACCCCTTCCTCTCCCCCTTCCTGTCCTGTTCCTCTCCCTCTCCCTCCCTCCTGCCTAAACTCCTCTACAAGCTCATCCCTGAACTCAGCCCTAACCTCCTGCCTAATGTGCTCTAATAGCTCCGGGCTAATCTGCTCCCTATCCCCCTCTCCTGACATACTCAAACAAAATGTAAAGGTGCCCAAATGAAAGGGGGTCAAAATAATGAACAAAAAGTATAAAAAGTGCAAACTGTGAATGGGATATAAATAAAAGAGGGTAAGTGGTATTAAACCGAGAAACGTATATGTGGAAAAAGACGAAATTGAGGATATGTAAACAATAAGTTTAAGAAAACAAAAAGCTCGGGAAAGGGGTATGGGCTTAAAGGGAATGGAGTATGGGCTGAAAGGGAATGGGGTATGGAGTGTAGTATGAGAGGGAATGGGGTATGGAGTATAGTATGAGAGGGAATGGGGTATGGAGTGTTAGTAATAATTGTATGTATGTATTGAATGTGTTGGCGTGTAAATGTATTTATATAATAAATGTTGGAACAAAACACTCGCACACTCACCCAAACAAACTCACGCTCACTAACTCTCACTAACTCTCACTAGCTCACACTAACTCTCACTAACTCACACTAACTCACACTAACTCACACTAACTCTAACTCTCACTAACTCTCACTAACTAACTCACACTAACTAACTCACACTAAATCTCTCTACTATCATATCTCACCAAACCCTCCAACGCCTAGACCTGCACCTAACTCGAAAAAGCAATACAGTCAAAGAAGCCATGCTTCGAGCGTACTTATATACCCTATGTAAATGTTTAATGATGTACCAGTTTGCAAAGTAAAGGAGGTTCAGGTGTGCTTTCTTAGTAATTAGTTTGTGTGCAATGTGTATTAGTTGAATTTACGCATGCTCATATTGAGTTTGTATTTGTGTAATGTGTATAATGCGATGATGTCATAGTGATCATTTTGCATAACATTGTCCAAAAGTAGTATCTGTAAATTTAAATGCTTATTTGTGATGGTCTCGTATTTGTCAAATGGTGTAAATGTTTATTTATACTAATGTTACATAATCAGCAATGGGAATGTTTTGTTTGTGTATCAGTGTGCAATTCTTTTTGCATGTTGTTTTGTTCCGTGTTGCAAGATCTGATCATATTTATGGATTCCTCGTTTAGTGTAAAAGTTGTGCATTATTTTTTGTTTCCGAATGTGAATATTGAATGCTTATTTGTTATGTTGCGTGAGCGATTGTTGTTTGTACATTTGAGCTGTGTTTTTGTTGTGCATTATTCCGTATACGTAATATGACAGAGCAGTGTGTATTTCTCGCAAGATCGAGTGTTAGATGAAAAATCCGTGCTTAGTTCATTTAGCATTGATCTCTATGGGAGAATCTTTAACGCACCCATGATTACGCTTAATAAATAAACACGGTAGTTGTGTTACCGCAACGCATTACGAGGTTGTTTTCAGACTCGTAATACCTACGTTATAAAAAATACGCAATGGAAGTAATGTACAAGTAATTAGCGAGCAGCCATAATGCAAAACTCGTAATCTGGCCGTTTATTTTTTATAAAATACAATACACTGTAATTTGAGGGCATTTGAGGCACATTTATAATCTGATCTCTGGTTAATTTATAAGTGCTAATTTCTACAGCGAGCTCGTAGTAACAATAACCAGCCACTTGTAATGCCTGGTTAATTATATAATTTAGTGCTCCACTTATAATCTACCCTATATATGTAATGTGGGTGACAACATTTTATAATAATGTAACTTTATTATGGTGGTGTAAATTGAAAAAAAATTATACTTGGTTACCTTATTTTTAAAATACTGATAGTATCTATAAGAAACCTGAAGTAGGTGTGAAATTAGAAGAGACTAAAGAACAACCAAGCCTTCTTTTAAATCAAGCAGCGTAGCTTCATAAAGACAGATAATGTAAGTGTCATAAACACCAGCATTTAAACCTCATCCTGTGATTATAGTATACTACAGGATGCTCTCAGAAATGGTAAACACTTCTGGTACCTAGTGATTATTATTGTTTGTATACTCATGGGTTTCACAAGTGTTTTTAGACCTTATTATGGCTCCTTATCTACAGGAAGTTTATATTAATTACCATTAGCAATGACAATTAGGGATGAGTTTATGTATCATCTCCTTTGTTTAAAAAATGTTAATATTGTTCAGTCTTCATAAATAAATATTAAGGTGGATATTTATCAAGCCGTCAACCGCAAATACTCTGGAATTCCGCAGCGTAATTGTGGCAAGCTTATTTCGACCTAGTTATCAAAGCCTACAGACTGGCAAAAGTTGAAATCTGTGACGTAACATATGATCCGCCAGTCTCAATCCGACACAGATCGATGCTTATGTCATTACATATGTTTGGAATACACATTCGGCACTATTTGACACTTTTTTAAAGTTAGCAAATAGTTAACTGGTATGTTTGTGGCTATTCCGGCCCAGTTTAACTGGTTTTCAATCCGCCACCCTGGAGGCGGATGATACCATAGGAATCGATGGGAGTCTGAAAGCAGCGAAAGCTTATGTTTGATGCTGCCCGATATCCCATTGATTTCAAATGTAGAAAACCAGTAACGTTTACATCTAACACCCTTACATAAGCCCCGAGTCTAAACACCCCTAATCTTCCGCCCTGACATCGCCGCCACCTACATAATGTTATTAACTCCTATCCTGCCGCTCCCCGACCCCACTGCAACTAAATAAATGTATTAACCCCTATTCCTCCTCTCCCAAACCCCACCACAACTAAATACAAGTATTAACCCCTAAACCCCTGGCCTCCCACATCACTACCACTAACTAAACCTATGAACCCCTAAACCACCAGCCCCCCACATCGCCATACACTAAATGAAGCTATTGACCCCTAAACCTAACAACCCGCTAACTTTACATTAAAATTACAACATCCCTATCTTATAATAAATTAAAACTTACCTGTAGAATTAAATTAAACTATATTAAACTATTAATTAACATACCCTAACTATTATACTAAAATTACATTAAACTACCAATTAAATTAACTATATTACATATTAAAAAAAAAAAAACCCTACTCAAATTATTTAAATCTACAATAAGAAATTACTAATTTACCAAAAAAAAATTACAAAAAAAACAATCACTAAGTTACAAAAAACAAACAAACCACAGTATCAAAAATAAAAAAGAATTACACCTAATCTAATAGCCCTATCAAAATAAAAAAGCCCCCCCAAAATAAAAAAAACCCTAGCCTACAATAAACTACCAATGGCCCTTAAAAGTGCCTTTTGCGGGGCATTGCCCCAAAGAAATCAGCTCTTTTACCTGTAAAGAAAAATACAAACACCCCCCCAACAGTAAAACCCATCACCCACACAACTAACCACCCCAAATAAAAACCCTATCTAAAAAAACCTAAGCTCCCCTTTGCCCTGAAAAGGGCATTTGTATGGGCATTGCCCTTAAAAGGGCATTTAGCTCTTTTACTGCCCAGACCCTACTCTAAATATAAAATCCATACAAAAAAACCTTAAATAAACTTAACACTAACCCCCGATGATCCACTTACAGTTCTTGAATTTCCGCTTGAAGGATCCATCCAGCTGGCAAGAAGTCTTCATCCGGGCGTCTTCTTCCATCTTCATCCAGCCGGCGAAGTCTTCATCCATGCAGCCTCTTCTATCTTCATCCATCAGGCACAGAGCGGGTCAATCCTGAAGACATCCGGTGTGGAGCGGGTCCACCCTGAAGACATCTGATGAGGAGCTCCTCTTCAATACGGTCTCTGCCGTAAACTGGATCTTGAAAGCAAGTGACGTCATCCAAGATGGCGTCCTTTGCCTTCCTATTGGCTGAAAGGTTCCAATCAGCCAATAGGATTTGAGCAGCTCTCATCCTATCGGCTGTTCCAATCAGCCAATAGGATAAGAGCTCAATCCTATTGGCTGATTGGAAAAGCCAATAGGATTAGAGCTGCTCAAATCCTATTGTCTGTTCCAATCAGCCAATAGGTTTTGAGCAGCTCTCATCCTATTGCTGATTGGAACCTTTCAGCCGATAGGAATTCAAGGGACGCCATCTTGGATGACATCACTTGCATTTAAGAGCCAATTTATGGTGGAGACCATATTGAAGAAGAGCTCCTTGTCGGATGTCTTCAGGATGGACCCGCTCCACGCCGGATAAATGAAGATAGAAGAGGCCACATGGATGAAGACTTCTCCCACTGGATGAAGATGGAAGGGGCCGCCCGGGTGAAGACTTCTTGCCGACTAGATGGTTTCTTCAAGCAGAACTTCAAAAACTGTAGGTGGATCGTCGTTGCTTAGTGTTAGGTTTATTTAAGGGTTTTCTGGGTGGGTTTTATTTTTAGAGTAGGGACTGGGCATGTAAAAGAGATAAATGCCCTTTTAAGGGCAATGCCCATACAAATGCCCTTTTCAGGGCAATGGGGGGCTTAGGTTTTTTTAGATAGGGTTTTTATTTGGGGGGGTTGGTTGTGTGCATGGTGGGTTTTACTGTTGGGGGGTGTTTGTATTTTTCTTTACAGGTAAAAGAGCTGATTTCTTTGAGGCAATGCCCCGCAAAAGGCCCTTTTAAGGGCCATTGGTAGTTTATTGTAGGCTAGGGTTTTTTTATTTTGGGTGGCTTTTTTTGATAGGGCTATTAGATTAGGTGTAATTCTTTTTTATTTTTGATACTGTGGTTTGTTTTTTTTCGTAATTTAGTGTTTTTTATTTTTTTAAATTTAGTCATTTTTAATAGTAGATTTAAATAATTTCTCACAAGAGAACTTGCATGCCATATGTAACAAGCAGCGGTCATCAGACCGCTGCTTCCCTAATCTTTTGCCAGTTGCCACCTCTAAAGTGGTGAAAATCCATCTCTGCGGTCTAGTCGGACCAGGGAGATTGACAGCTCCTGCCCACGCATGATTGGCTGTGTGCCAGCAGGGGGTGAGATTGCATGCAAGCGCAAAATAGTGCTCATGTGCAATGGTCATGTGCAATGCTAAATTCCGCCAGGGGAAAGCAGCCCGCCAGAGACAAACTGCGGCAGACAGGGGCGCGTATGTGCGCCCCTGTCCACTTTAGCTTGCTAAATCGCCCCCCTAAATTCCCAGATTAGTTCCTTTCTTGTCCAGAAATGTAGCCATTTTTATTTAATCTAAAATGTTTTTTTCAAACCATTGATCTTCAATATTATTTGTCCACATCTTAGTGACCAATTTTTGCAACCTATCATTCATTGTCCTGATATATTTAGGGCCTGATTACGAGTGTAGCGCAAAATTGCGCTTTTGTGAGCACAATATTTTCGATCCACTCGTTATACCAGTGCACGCAATTGTGTGCTGGTATTTTTAGTGGCCTGCAAAGCGAACCCGACCTCGAGTTCATTGCATGGAAGCCCTGCACTCAATACAGCCTGCTTCTGGCTCCAATGGGAGCCCCGTTCTCTTGCCGTGAGACACAGCATGAGAACTAGCACAATGAAGGAGGTAAGTTGTGCAGCGATGGACAGCAGTTTTAAATATATATGTATACGATTAAATTTAAGAATATACACACATATTAAAACATAAATATATATATATATATATATATGTATAAAAGCATATACATATATATTTACAGGGAACACACAGTTCCCATAGACCGCAAGATAAAGCCACTTTTTAGCGCCGTTTTTTTAACACCCCAGATCCACCAATATTAACCAATTAAAAACTGCTTTTTGCAGGGTTTTCTTTTAATTAAAAAAATGCTACATTTTTTTTTTATAAAAAAGGAATATGCTTTGAATATTCTTTATTTCGGGGACAATTGGGGATTATTTTGAAAATGAACAAGAGGTCTGACCTCTGGTTAATTTTCTGAGTGCTAATTGCTACCGCGAGCTAGTGATAGCAATAACCAGCCACTTGTAATGGCTGGGCAAATTTGTCTGTTTGAGCCCCAAATGGGCAAATTTGCCCATTTTACCCTCCCAAGCTATACAATGGTTTTTATTTAGTATATAAAGTTAGCATCAGTAAGACATTCAAAAGATCAAAAACTTTTGCAATGTTTAAAATACTTTTGTTTCAATTACTGGTAAAATTTGATATTCCATATGCAAGTGGAAGATTTCATATGCAAGTGGAAGATAGGCATACTAGCAGTCATGCAACATACATAAGCATAATTAATACGCAATAGATACATAAAAAGTACATGAGTGACAGCAGCAAATCTTCATGGATTACAGATAAAAAAAATGTATTGTGAAAAAATATTTTTCTAAAAAGTTAAAAGATATGTTTTCATTGAGATGATAAACACACATCCCTCCCACATGAACACATTTCTTTCTATTAATCCCTTCATGACATATTTATCTTTGTATCAGCAATTTTGAACCATTGTTTATCATTTAGATTAAAATATTAAAACTGGTCTGAAATTTAAAGTGTTGAGCTATGGTTTTTGTGTGAGATTTTGGAAAAATATTAATAATGATGGGATTAAAGTTATTTTCTTAATTTATAATATGAAGAATATCTTTTAAATTATATATGATAAAATGCTCACTAAACATCCTATTTTTTATAAGGAATTAAGCCTGGGAGTTTAACATTTTTTATTGCAAATTGTGTGTGGTCTGATATCACTTTTATGCATTTTCTTTAACTATAAAAACGTTTAAAAACATGCAAATAGTATTAAATGACACGCTAATAATAGAATGCACGCAATAACCATTTCCACTGATATTGCAAGTCCATGGTAAAGTGCGCTAACCAGAAAGGGTTTAACACGGCCAACTTCACTTAAGCGCAACCTATATTTTCAATGGATACCATGTTCATGTTATAGGTTGCGATAGAGTGCAAGCCAAAATTGTGCAAGAATATTTAGTGCACCTTTAGACCTGAGGTTCAATTTACTAATGTGCGAGTGGACATGATACGATGTACATCAATAAATGACGACAGCATAAGCTCACCGCTCACCTACAGACAGCGCTGGTATTAGGGGTTTTTACAAACCCGGCGTTAGCCGCAGAAAAGTGAGCGGAGAGCAAAATTTTGCTCCACATCTCACCTCAATACCAGTGCTGCTTATGGTAGCGGTGAGCTGCCTAAACGTTCTTGTGCACAATTTCCCCATAGGAATCAATGGGGGAGAGCCAGCTGAAAAAAAAAAATGTAACACCTGCAAAAAAGCAGCGTAAAGCGCAAAAAAGCAGCGTAAAGCTCCTAACACAGCCCCATTGATTCCTATGGGGAAATACTTTTTATGTCTACACCTAACACCCTAACATGAACCCTGAGTCTAAAAACCCTAATATTACACTTATGAACCCCTAATCTGCCGTCCCCGACATCGCCGACACCTGCATTATATTATTAACCCCTAACCTGCCGCTCCGGACACCGCCGCCACCTACTTTATATGTATTAACCCCTAATCTGCTGCCCCCAACATCGCCGAACCCTACATTTTATTTATTAACCCCTACTCTGTCACCCCCAATGTCACCGCCACCTACCTACACTTATTATTAGTGATGTCGCGAACCTAAAAATTTGGGTTCGCGTACGGAGAACTCGAACTTCCACAAAAGTTTGCGAACCGGCGAACCAGGCGAACCGCCATAGACTTCAATAGGCAGGCGAATTTTAAAACCCACAGGGACTCTTTCTGGCCACAATAGTGATGGAAAAGTTGTTTCAAGGACCCTAACACCTGGACTGTGGCATGCCGGAGGGGGATCCATGGCAAAACTCTCATGGAAAATTAAATAGTTGATGCAGAGTCTGGTTTTAATCCATAAAGGGCATAAATTACTTAACATTCCTTAATTGTTTGGAATAACATGCTTTAAAACATCAGGTATGATGTTGTATCGATCAGGTAGTGTAAGGGTTACGTGTAAGGGTTACGCCCGCTTCACAGTGCGCAGTGTAGGTATTATACCTGCCCTGACCATGCTTTGCAGACCAGGTATCAGTGGTCAGATGGACCTATGCCCCAACACTGTGTGCAAGACATGCCATTATAGCAGACTTATATGGCTTTGGCGTTGCTTTTTGGTAATTAGAAGGCTGCTAAATGCCACTGCGCACCACACGTGTTTTATGCCTAGCAGTGAAGGGGTTACTTAGGGAGCATGTAGGCAGCTTGTAGAGTTAATTTTAGCTTAAGTGTAGTGTAGTAGAAAACCCAAAGTATTGATCTAGGCCCAGTTTGCTATATTTCATGCCACCATTTCACCGCCAAATGCGATCAAATAAAAAAAAATTGTTCACTTTTTCACAAACTTTAGGATTCTCACAGAAATTATTTACAAACAACTTATGCAATTATGGCATAAATTGTTGTAAATGCTTCTCTGGGATCCCCTTTGTTCAGAAATAGCAGACTTATATGGCTTTGGCGTTGCTTTTTCTTAATTAGAAGGTTGCTAAATGCCACTGTGCACCACACGTGTTTTATGCCCAGCAGTGAAGGGGTTAATTAGGGAGCATGTAGGGAGCTTGTAGAGTTAATTTTAGCTTAAGTGTAGTGTAGTAGACAACCCAAAGTATTGATCTAGGCCCATTTTGGTATATTTCATGCCACCATTTCACCGCCAAATGTGATCAAATTTTAAAAAAACTTAAATTTTTTCGCAATTTTAGGTTTCTCACTGAAATAATTTACAAACAGCTTGTGCAATTATGGCACAAATGGTTGTAAATGCTTCTCTGGGTTCCCCTTTGTTCAGAAATAGCAGACATATATGACTTTGGCGTTGCTTTCTGGTAATTAGAAGGCCGCTAAATGCTGCTGCGCATCACACGTGTATTATGGCTAGCAGTGAAGGGGTTAATTAGGTAGTTTTTAGGGAGCTTGCAGGGTTAATTTTAGCTTTAGTGTAGAGATCAGCCTCCCACCTGACACATCAGACCCCCCGATCCCTCCCAAACAGCTCCCTTGCCTCCCCCACCCCACAATTGTCCCCGCCATCTTAAGTACTGGCAGAAAGTCTGCCAGTACTAAAATAAAAGTTTTTTTTTTTAGTTTTTTTTTAGCATATTTACATATGCTGTGGTGTAGCATCCCCTTTAGCCCCCAAACTCCCTGATCCCCCCCAAAACAGCTCTCTAACCCTCCCCATCTGCCTTATTGGTGGCCATCTTGGGTACTGGCAGCTGTTTGCTATTATTTCACAGTCAAAAAAGTGTTTTTTTTTTTTTTTTAAATGTACACTACTGTTACACCAGATATGAGTGGTGGCACTGGGCAAGTGGGCACAGTATACGCTGTGAGCCTGACACATACGCTGGCAGGCAGGCAACTGAAATTAGATTACACAGAAAAAAAAAAAAGCAGACTGATGTTCTTGCCCTAAAAAGGGCTTTAAGTGGTGCTGTCCTTACAGCAGAGATCAGATGAGTCCTTCAGGACTGTAGTGGACACTGAATACACTAGCCTAGCTATCGATTTCCCTATTAAATCAGCAGCAGCTACACTGTCCCTCCTCTCACTAAGAATGCAGCTTCCAAATGAATCTAAAATGGATGCTGTCCAGGAGGTGGGAGGGTCTGGGAGGGAGGGTCTGCTGCTGATTGGCTGTAATGTGTATTCTGACTGTGAGGTACAGGGTCAAAGTTTACTCAATTATGATGAATAGGGGCGGACATGCTATGTTCGCTGGGAACTATTCGCCCGCGAACAATTTGCGACATCACTACTTATTAACCATCAAATCTGCCGCCCCCAACGTCGCCACCACTATATTAAAGTTCTTAACCCCTAAACCTAAGTCTAACCCCAACCCTAACCCCCCTAACTTAAATATAATTTAAATAAATCTAAATAAAATTACTACAATTAACTAAATTATTCCTATTTAAAACTAAATACTTACCTATAAAATAAACCCTAAGCTAGCTACAATATAACTAATAGTTACATTGTTGCTAGCTTAGGGTTTATTTTTATTTTACAGGCAAGTTTGTATTTATTTTAACTAGATAGAATAGTTATTAAATAGTTATTAACTATTTAATAGCTACCTATTTAAAATAAAGACAAATTTACCTGTAAAATAAAACCTAACCTAAGTTACAATAACACCTAACACTACACTACAATTAAATTAATTCCCTAAATTAACTACAATTAAATACAATTAAATAAAATTATCTAAATTATGAAAAAAACACTAAATTAAAAATAATAAAATAA
This sequence comes from Bombina bombina, assembly GCF_027579735.1. NCBI lineage: Eukaryota > Metazoa > Chordata > Amphibia > Anura > Bombinatoridae > Bombina > Bombina bombina. The sequence goes on from NC_069500.1 coordinate 132,736,756, forward strand.
TTACAAGTTTTTTAAACTAATTACACCTAATCTAATCCCCCTAATAAAATAGAAAGCCCCCCAAAATAATAAAAAGCCCTACTCTATACTAAATTACAAAAATAAAAGGGCCTTTTGCGGGGCATTGCCCCAAAGTAATCAGCTCTTTTACCTGTAAAAAAAAAGTACAATACCCCCCAACATTAAAACCCACCACCCACACACCCAACCCTACTCTAAAACCCACCCGCACCCCCCTTAATAAGACCTAACACTAACCCCTTGAAGACCACCCTGCCTTGAGAAGTCTTCACCCAACCGGGCCCGAAGTCCTCAACGAAGCCAGGCGAAGTGGTCCTCCAGACGGGAAGAAGTCTTCATCCAGACGGCATCTTCTATCTTCATCCATCCGGCGCGGAGCGGGTCCATCTTCAAGACATCCGATGCAGAGCATCCTTCCTGGCCGATGACTACCCGATGAATGAAGGTTCCTTTAAGTGACGTCATCCAAGATGGCGTCACTTAAATTCCCATTGGCTGATAGAATTCTATAAGCCAATAGGAATTAAGGATTGAACTTCAATCCTATTGGCTGATTAGAACAGCCAATAGGATTGAGCTTGCATTCTATTGGCTGTTCCAATCAGCCAATAGGATTTTTCCTACCTTTATTCCGATTGGCTGATAGAGTACCATTGAAAAAATAGGATACGCAATTGACGTAAGTGGATTTGCGGTATTTTCGAGTCTGGCCAAAAAAGTGAGCGGTACACCTGTACCTGCAAGACTCGGAATACCAGCGGGCGTTAAAAAGCAGCGTTGGAACGCTGCTTTTTAAGGTTAACGCAAGACTCATAATCTAGGTGTGTGTTTTTTTAAGAATAATAGGACAGGACAAATAGAAACCTTAGTTTGTGAAAATCCTGGATTAGGGCAATCTTTAGTTGACATGGCTAAATTACTAGATTTGAGTATGTTATCTACCTCCAAAAGACCAAAAGCTGTCTGAATTGTGTTGATGATCATCTTACAAGCAATGGTAAGAAATCGAGAAACAGCAGTTAGAGACAGAAGTTCTGGCACTTATTTATCCAACTGAAATTCAAATGGACGGCCTTGTACATATACAAGAACATGTACAAAATAACTCAAAGGACTTCAATCCTCTTTCAATCTCATCTACTATGTTACTATGCAACAAAGTAACAGGTAGGAGTATACCACTGAGTTAATTGGAGTGCAGCCAGAGAAAGGCTAAGAGAAAACAGAACTTATCTATGACAATGAGGAAAGCTACTGGACAGATTTTAAAGGGAAAGGGACCAGCTGAATTGAGCTGGAGGAAAACAGTATTGTTCTATGACTGCGAACACCTGCTCTGTTATTGTCAATGTTTACTCCTCAAGGGTAGCAAATCAAGAAACAACCATAGAAAGTATTAAAAACCAGGAAAAAAGTTATTGTTTCATATTCATCTAATGAAGATTCATACAGTTCAAGGTGTAAATGCTAAAGAAACTAAAGTCCTGTCCTGAGAGGCAGATACTGGCATTAGAGTAGATTTAACAAGTACCATGTCATCCACAAGCTACATGCTTGATTGAAAAGTACAACAGTTTATTGAAAACACAAATATAACCATAGCACCCACCAAAGACTAAAGGACTGGGATAAAGGGCTCCCCCAGTAGGATGCAACACTAAACAATCAAGCAAATTCTACAGCAACAGTTGACTTTAATCTGGTTTTAATAAGAATCACTTTCATTGATGGCAGGTGTATGATATTTACCTACAGGCATGATTTAGAATGTGATTGGTTAACTGTGAACACAGCTAAAGCCCCCATTATGTGCAGACTTATGCAATCATGGTGTTGTAGTTTTTTTATTTCAAATGTTACTAATAATCCATTATTTGGTTTTGTGCTTTTTTGCTTTAGTTCTTTGTCTGGATTCTTGTTTGTCTGACATTTACATTGTTGCTATTTCTGTCTTTACATTTAAAAAATCTGCAATTTCATAATGCTGTGTAGACTTTTTCTATTCCCTGTGTAAAAAATAATAATTAACAACACTGTAGTCAGAATAAATATTAGTGTGACATTCATGCAGATCTGAAACTGCCTAAACTGCAAGGGAGACACTGCAAGTGTATTGCAGTGAGTGAGAGAATATAAATATAATGCATGCCCTCTATAATCACAACTTGTTCCATTTGCTAGAACAGGGATCAAATTAAGAAATTATTGGCACTCATTGCTTACATATTATGATTCTTGTAAAGCTGTAACACATAGTTCCATATAGGGTTACTGGATGAACACCTGCAGGTTTGGTAGAGTTGGTACTACTAGTAATTCCATGCCAACCTATAGTAGTGTTCACTATATTTATATCCACTATATGTAAATCTTAGGTGCTGGCGTCCTAAGTCACCATTTAGAGTTTCTATGACACTGGTTTATAGCCATGTTATTTGCTGTTTTCTCTCTGCCTGATCTGTCAGTCTTTGCTTTGACCCATTTCCTCTGACAATACTTTTTCCTTCCCTTTCTCTAAACATGTACTTTATCACCTTGGGGGATGTATCTCTAAGGGTGAAGGTAGAAACCAGACATAAACTCTGTGTCAAGCATGCTTAGAGGGATATGGCTGAACCCCACTCCAAAATCCTCATCTTGGGTTGCCATGTTCAGGTTCAGAAGAGTTCTCCTCTGTTAATAGCACAATTGGGCTAAAAGAAGCAGAACCAAAGAACAAGTTACTGATCTATTGTTCATTCTTGGCTGAGTACTTTGCTTAATAAAGTCTGCCTGTGGGAAGCCTGTGTTTTGACACATTACTGTAGGCTTAACCATTAATTTGCCTAATAGAAATAGTTTGTTGTCTTTTAAAAATCACTATAACTAGCAAAATGAACACAAATGTATTAAAGGGACAGTCTACCATAGAATTTGTATTGTTTTAAAAGATAGATAATCCCTTTATTACCCATTCCCCAGTTTTGCATAACAAACACAGTTATATTAATATACTTTTTACCTCTGTGATTACCTTGTATCTAAGAACCTTCTTCCAGCCCCCTGATCACATGACTGAGACTATTTATTATCTATTGCCTTAAATTTAGCATTGTTTTGTGCTAAATCTTAAATAACCCCCTGTGCCTGAACACAGTGTTATCTATATGGCCCACGTGTACTTTCTGTCTCTTTGTGTTGAAAAGAGATTTAAAAAGCATGTGATAAGAGGCAGCCCTCAAAGGCTTAGAAATTAGCATATGAGCCTACCTATGTTTAGTTTAAACTAAGAATACCAAGAGGAAAAAGCAAATTTGATGATAAAAGTAAATTGGAAAGTCAATTAAAATTAAAAGTCCTATCTGAATTATGAAAGTTTAATTTATACTAGACTGTCCCTTTAAAGTTGATTTCCTTGCAAGGCCATCATCCTCCATTTAATGATTCCTGAAAAACACCCAAAATTTGCAGCTGTGGCAAATCAAAGTATCTTAATGACTTCTGACTCAAAACATTTTTTATCTTTAAAGGGACAGTAAAGTCAAAATTAAACGTTCATGATTCAGATAGAGCATGCAATTTTAAACAAATTTCCAATTTACTTCTGTTATCAAAATGTATTTGTTCTCTTGGTATCTTTTATTGAAGAGTAAAACTAGGTAGGCTCATATGAGCTCAGGAGTGTGCATGTGTCTTTAGTTTTCTATGGCAGCAGTGTTTTGCAATTTTATTTTTAGTTTTGTTATAGAATGTTGCAATAGACTACTAAAGACATAACGTGCACCCTCCTGAGCTCTTATGAGCCTACCTAATGTTACTCTTCAATAAAAGATACGAAGGGAACAAATCAAATTTGATGACAGAAGTAAATTGGAAAGCTGTTTAAAATTGCATGCTCTATCTGAATTTAAAAAATGTAATTTTGACTTTACTGTCCATTAAAAACAATAACATATTTTTTATTTTTTTTATTTAAAACTTATTTTTTTCTGTTTTCTTTTTACACTTTAGAAAAATTATATATTATACATTTATAGTTTAATCTAGACAGCATTTAATGTAGTGACATGATATATTTGTTGGGTTTCAACCATCAAATTGAGTCTTGATTGCAGCATTTCTGTAGAATGAGTTATTCTGCTGTGTCCTTTCCACGCTTTTTCCTCTTCAGAATTTATTTGAAGATACTTGTTCAGATTAGTATGATGCAATGGTATTCAGAAAGTTCTTTGCCCTTATCGGATATTCTGTTACTTGACTGTTTGTTGTAAGATTTATTATGTAGAGTTGAGTGTTTTGATTTACAAACCTGCAGATGTCTCAGGTTAAAAATCCTCAGAATTTATTGTGGCTTCTACACCATGGAAGTTCCGTAGTAAATTGATCTCTTTCATATCCTTCTGCAAAGTAGTTACTCTGGCTTAGTTTTCCCCTTTATACATTTTCTGTTTTGCATCTGACTGGCTTTTCTTAATCACCTCCATGTTTCTTGGGTCTTGTCCTAAATTAAATTTATTATATCCACTGTCTTTGAGATCAACATGAAAGTGTTTCTATACAAGTGAAATTCGTACATATACCTAACTTTTTCTACTTTTCTTTCATACAGTTCAGTAAAATTTCATGCCTAAATGGAATAAAGTGTGTTTATGATCAGTATCATAAAATATATCTACAACCTGTAAGGTAGGTGAATCAAATGGTATAACAAATGTAAAACTTAAAAACTATCAATTAGCTTACAAGTGGCACGCTAAAGTTAGCGCAGGTCGCAATAAGCAATGTCTTGACCATGCTAACTTGCATGTGTATTACAAGTTGAAAGTAAACAAGTACGATAAGCACAAACAAAATTTGCGCTTGTCAGGCTAGCTCAATTAAAGACCTGGTGTGAAGTGTAACGAGTAAAAAAAAAGTTGCACCGAACACAACATAAGTACATTAAAATAAAGTGTTACATTCATACTTAAACTTTCTGATTACAAGTTTTCATATAAATATTAAAACAAAATTATAAGGGTTAATTGGTATACAATAAATGACAAGGTATTTGACTGGAAAGGGCTATAATTTATATATATTTTGAGACATGGAGGATTTTAATTTCAGTTTTTTTATCTCCCCCCATAATTTTAATGAATTTTGGTTTAACCATGAAAATAGCTTTATCAATGCAGCAACCAGAAATCTATCTCCTACTGATGAGTTCCAAAAAGAACGAAACAGGCTTGTCTAGTGAGTGATTTCTGGTTTGCTGTCATAATCCTGTTAAAAAGGATCGCTGTGTCAAAACAGTATTTTTGAAGCAAAAAAACTGAGAATTTGCATATTTAATTTGCATATCTTACCCACAATTCTCTTGTGCATTGGAAACATTGTATATTAAGAATTTCTGGGGAAAAGAAAGCGGGGATACTTGCCTAGATGTACTAATTTCCTATGCAAATATTTACATTGATTTAATTTTGAGACATGGAGGATTTTCATTTCAGTTTTTTATCTCCCCCCAAAATTTTAATGAATTTTGGTTTAACCATGAAAATAGCTTTATCAATGCAGCAACCAAAAATCTATCTCCTACTGATGAGTTCCAAAAAGAACGAAACAGGCTTGTATAGTGAGTGATTTCTGGTTTGCTGTCATAATCCTGTTAAAAAGGATTGCTGTGTCAAAACAGTATTTTTGAAGCAAAAAACTGAGAATTTGCATATCTAATTGGCATATCTTACCCACAATTCTCTTGTGCATTGGAAACATTGTATATTAAGAATTTCTGGGGAAAAGCAAGTGGGGATACTTGCCTAGATGTACTAATTTCCTATGCAAATATTTACATTGATTTAATTTTGAGACATGGAGGATTTTAATTTCAGTTTTTTATCTCCCCCCATAATTTTAATGAATTTTGGTTTAACCATGAAAATAGCTTTATCAATACAGCAACCAGAAATCTATCTCCTACTGATGAGTTCCAAAAAGAACGAAACAGGCTTGTCTAGTGAGTGATTTCTGGTATACTGTCATAATCCTGTTAAAAAGGATCGCTGTGTCAAAACAGTATTTTTGAAGCAAAAAAACTGAGAATTTGCATATCTAATTTGCATATCTTACCCACAATTCTCTTGTGCATTGGAAAATTGTATATTAAGAATTTCTGGGGAAAAGCAAGCAGGGATACTTGCCTAGATGTACTAATTTCCTATGCAAATATTTACATTGATTTAATTTTGAGACATGGAGGATTTTAATTTCAGTTTTTTATCTCCCCCCCATAATTTTAATGAATTTTGGTTTAACCATGAAAATAGCTTTATCAATGTAGCAACCAGAAATCTATCTCCCACTGATGAGTTCCAAAAAGAACGAAACAGGCTTGTCTAGTGAGTGATTTCTGGTTTGCTGTCATAATCCTGTTAAAAAGGATCGCTGTGTCAAAACAGTATTTTTGAAGCAAAAAAAAACTGAGAATTTGCATATCTAATTTGCATATCTTACCCACAATTCTCTTGTGCATTGGAAACATTGTATATTAAGAATTTCTGGGGAAAAGCAAGCGGGGATACTTGCCTAGATGTACTAATTTCCTATGAAAATATTTACATTGATTTTATATATATATATATATGTGTGTGTATGGATGAATATATTTGTACATATATGTTAGGCTCTTAAATTCGGGTTTTTGATTCGCAAAATGTCTCTTAATTTTAGTGTTTTGCATAAATTAGCTAAGATCTTAGCTTCTTTATTATGTTGTATGCTTGTTATTTTACTCATCCTATCTGTTTTAGGGCACTTGGCCATATTGAAATCTCAAGCCAAGATCAATTGTGTTTCTGCATAGGAAGTTAATTTTAGGACAAGTTTTGTCCAGAAATTTTCATCTAAACGATTTGGACCATAAACATTACATAATACAAGCCAATCTCTACTTGAATAATTATAAACCTTTCCTCTAAATCAAGATCTTGTGAAATTATTTTATACTCTAGTTTTTTATTAAAAAGAAAAGTGGCTCCTTTCTTTCTTCCTTTACAAGGTGTAGCTATCACTTCTCCTACCCATTTCATTTTTAATTTATTTTCTATACTATTTAATTGTGTTTCCTGTATTAGGGCTATGTCCGGTGCAAGTCTTTGTAAGGAGTTTATTATCCTTTTCCTTTTAACAGGTAAAGTTATGCCTCCAACATTCCAAGAAAAATTAATCACTATTTTTTTTTTCATTAATTCTTTCCTGTATATTCTAATTTAAAATCATACTACATGGCGTGAGGAGAGTGGAGAGAGGGAAGGAAAAAAAAGGGGAAAAAAGGGGGAAAAAAGAAAAATAATCACATAGGAAAATATTACCCAAAGAATATTATCCATAAATATCAAGGCTGCATATTTAAATTTCCACTCCATCACACATTTTATCTTTGATATTATAAAATCTTCTGTCTGACCAGGAATCTATAAATTGCTTGGCTTGCTGTTTTGTTTCAAATATCTTAACTTCCTCCCTGTAAAAAAATCGCAATTTGGCAGGGTATAATATTGTAGCCTGAATTCCCATATTTATTAATTGTGTACACAGTGGGGTCATCTCCCTTCTCAACATGAAGGTTTCATAGGAGAAATCTTGAAATACTGAGATTGCTTCATCCTTTATTCTAAAAGGGAAGGCATTTCTGTATCACAGTTCTTCTACAATTTTTGTTAACCCCATGTTCTCTGGATTGTCCTATCCTGTGTGCCCTTTCAACCGCAATAGGAACTGGTATGCCTAATAACTCAGGTAGTTTATTTGTTGCAAAATATAATAAATCATTATAATCTTGAGACTCAGGTAAGCCTATAACTCTTATAATATTTCTGCGGGCTCTGTTCTCCATCTCTTCTACTCTACTCTGATGTGAGATAATCTTCTTTTCTTGCTCTCTAAACCCCTGCTCCTGAGTGGAAGTCAGGTCTTCCAGATCTGATACCCTGTTTTCCACTTCTGAAATTCTGGCTGCATACTGTCTTACCTCAGCTGAGAGTGTAGCAAACTCTTTATGCAGTTGCTCAAACTGTGGGGTAATCATTTCCATGATCTGTCTTATTAGATTTTGTGGTTCTATTACTGTCATTGTTGCCACTGCCTCTAAGCTGTTATCAATAGATATCTCGGCATTGCCCTAAAAAATTTTTCTTTCCTTTTAGGGGGCATCCCTGTTGATTTATCCTTTGTGTTGTATATATATCTTTCCATGTAGAACTACAAAATCCAACTTGTTCTTAGCTAGTTCTGATTATACAGGGAATTATGTCTTGGTGAATCTCTATGTGATATAACCATAAATAAAGCAAAAACGTGACAAAATGGTTCACCTCAAAGTGAATCAAAAAACAGAAAGTGAGTGTGAAAACTCTTACTTTTCAAATCAATCTTTAGATTATTCATATATAAAAGTCAGAAAGGAATCCCCTTATCACCTAACTCTTCACCTCACCTTATAATACTGTGTAGGCTCTTTTGATTTGCTGTAACTCACAAATTTTGTAGAACTAATTCTGTTTTAGATTTTACCATAACAATTTTAGCATTCAGTTTAACAAGCAGACCTTTTCTTAACGCAAAATTAATATATCTCATCAATAGCAATGATATTTAATGAGTAATGGTTAAGTGCTGAATACTTTATACAAGATACTCAAAACAGTTTTTAAGAACCCAAAGTCTTTCTCTTTACTCTTTCTCTTCACATACAGTAAATGAATACCAAAGCAAGTTACTTAGGTAGACCTCCTGCTTTTGACTCCTTATAAGCTGTTACCAGATCCCAGCTAAGTAATGAATTTATTTAGCATGAGAGAGTAAGACCCAGTAACAGAGTTACAGTATACATTTGTACATCCACATAATTCTCTACCAGTCTTCCTGGTAACTTTAAACTTTGTAGTAAAGCAGTGACATACAGGCTAATCACACAGTTGGGGCCTCTGTAATGGCAATAGCGGCTCCAAAATCTGCCCTTTTCTTTTAAGTCCAGCCTGCTATTAATACTAACTTCGTATTACAGCCAAGTATATTAACTAACAGGTTTTAGCCTTCCTTAATGTCTTACTTGAACCATTCTGAGCCCAAGTTACCATCCTTCATCTCTTAGGCCCCCCTGATTATGTACCTAGATCACAGTCACACAGCAACAGAAAGCATGCAGTAATAACAGCATCACTTATCTTTTCCTTTTGGGGTCTTCGCCAATGGCAACCCTTGGTTTATCTTTTCCTCCTGGCTTCCTTCTTTGCTCCCTTGCAGATATGTGAACTGTTGAAGCCTCTAATGTTGTGATGACACAACTCCTTAACTCTTCTTCTACTCTGGAGAAGGGTAGCGGGGTTACTCGTATGACCGTGTCACCTTACCTCTCAATTCTCAATGGAGATGCATAAGAAACCATATTAGAAATATAGCAAAAACATGGCTCTCAATTTGTACACCGCTTTGACAAGGCTCCAAACTCTTTGCCCAGGCTCCATGCTTCTCCTTAGAACTTGTCAGCTATCTTGTGCCAGCCGTTGACTCCCGGCTGTGACCATGACAGCTGAGTCTCCCATCTGGACCGGATTCTGTAGCATGTCTCCTTGCTTCTCAGCAGGCTCCCAATACCAAGCTTGTAGTTAGCAATTAGGGAAATGTGCGCTTTGTCTCAATGGCGTGTGCTCTCCCAAACCACGAGCGCTCAGCTGCACATAAAGCGTAGCCACAAAATCCATAACTAGTGGTCTCAGATAGCGGAATGGATCACGGCGGTATAAGCTATAATACTATCGTTATAGCCGGACCTCACAACCTGTAATACAGGCGCAATGAAAATCCCGCACTCAAAAGCCATTTTTTAAGTGCAGAATGGAGAGTTGCGTAAAGGCTAAAATGCTAGCGGTATAGCCATACCGCCACTACTTGTAATACTGAAGACCTACATATTCCGCGTGCAATGGACAATTTTTAAATTTTTCAGTGGTATAGATGTACCGCACAACTTGTAATCTTGCTGACTTGCTGCTTTTTAAGCTGATTTGAATAAACCAGCCAATAAAAAATAAGCAAGGCTAGAAAACACCCTATCCAGAATGGTATAATGATAATGTGGATTTAGCTGCTTTTTATTAAAGGGCAAGTCAACCCAAAAAATATTATCACTTATTTAGATTATGTAAATATCAATTTTTACAGCCAACTGTAGCCCGATTTTAATCTTAATATACTTTGCAAGTAAAAACACTTATTAGTTCTCCTCCTGCCATCTTGAAATGGCCTCCTGACCTTTCTTTCTCTGACATCATCCAAAGTGATTTTCCAGCTTCCACTAGAGGATCCGTGACTATTCCGTGTTTCACGCATGCGCAATGTGCCGTTTTCATCAAGGGGCATTTTTAAAATGACCATGTTACAATGCCTAGACTTGGCGGGGACAGAGTAACAGCCCTATTGAGGCTTGAATCCAAATGTTCTCTACCATAACTCTTGTGACAACAAAGGTATATAACAGGAGTTTTTTAGGCAGGTCCAATTTACCATTTATACAATTTAGACATAAAAAATGCTGTAGGGTTCACCAAAAGGGTTTACACTTTGTTATTGTATTTTAGTGACATTATTTACACTGTGATAAGTTGTGATATTATCTATAGATTAGTAATTATATTTATTATAATATATATATATATATTTATATATACACACAAATGCACAATACATATATATGTGTGTGTGTGTATATGTGTTTGTATATATGTGTGTGTACGTGTATGTGAGGCTTTGCTTGAGTGCTACCTTTTTACTATCAACTTGTAAAATAAACACAACAATATTGATTTAACTCAACAGTGCTAATATTTTTGCTTTCCTCTTTAAATTTGGGCATTTATTAATTTGATATTTTGTTTGTTGTCATTGTAACAAGTATGGGAATACAATGATATTTAATTAAAATGAATATGCAACATGTGATTATTTGTTATTAATGATTAGCTTTTACATTTAAAAAATAATAATAATAATAATAATAATAATAATAATAATAATAATAATAATAATACAAAATTTGACTGGTCAAATTTACATTTCAGCATAGGAAAAAAATTTGACCAATGGTGCATAAACAGAATTGCAGAAAAGGAATAAAAAATTCAAACTGGTATTTTGAATAAACAATACTGTTAATGGATTTTAAAGGGAGGAATTGCATTATTTTTTCCCTCTGGACCTCATTAATGTTAATTCATTTATTTTTATTTTTTTATTTTATTATTATTTTATTTTACCCTGTTTTTATAGATGAATTAATAACATTTTATTTTTGTTTGTTTATTTGTTTTTTTCTACCAGCATGAAGTAATGTTATGCATTAAACTTAAGAGTGCCTGCATATATCTTCTTTTCCAATTACTGTTATACCTCTTTGTATACTGTATGCATCTCAAGAAAATGTGTGTTTATCCATTAAGCATACAGTTAATTCCACTTCAGTCTGTGTACTTTATTAGTAAATTCTTCATCTAGCTTCTGTTTCTTAAGTGTTCTTAATAAGAAAGAGCCACTTATGTTGCTATGCTTATCATAAATTTGCATCTGATTTAGTCCTGAAGCTTTTAAGTCTCTTATTGTTTCATGTAAAAGAAAAATATATTTGTATTGTAACCTTTAATGGAATATTATTTAAAATGTTTTATTTGACCAAAATAATAAAGATTTATTTACATAATCCTTAGGTTTCTTTAATTGTACATCTAATGTAAGACATATTATTCAAATCAAATTTTTTTATTTTTTTATTTTGACAATTTATTTTAAGATGCTTGTTTTATTTTTAAAAAAATGATTCTGAATTCTTCTTAAACAATTTGAATTCATAGATTTTTTTGTATTCAAGTGTAAAATGTTACCTTAAATCTACAACCATCTAATCTGAATTTATGTTACTAGTCATCTTTGCCAAGAAATCACAATATCCCTGTAGACCCAATACTATAAGATAAACATTTTATTGTCATGAGTTTTAAGAAGAGTCTTACTAAATTTGTTTAAAAAAATAAGGTTAATATTTAGCCAGTTGTTTTGTACTTAACAACCTGCTCATGCTAATCATACATTTAATACAGGTATGAGTTTGAGGTGTGCATGGGTGAAAAGTTTGTTTTGGCCGAATATTTCATTATTATGAATTGTCAAAAAAGGTTGTTTTTTGAATATTCATTGCCCATGCTATTCGATATTTGTCTGGTTTTAAATGAAACAAATACTGACCATTCGTGGAACATTTATATTCCTATTCGTTAAACTAAGGTAAATGTTCCTTTGCTACTAGTTAAATAGTTCACCTGTAGCATAAAATACCATTAGAGGACTGGAGAGCCACACTAATCCTGATACTTCACAAAGCCCATGCACGCTAATAGGAGGTTAAAGGTAAGTATTTTAACTATTATAGGAAATGAATGAATACTGACACATTTATCATTATTCCTTAATTTCTTTAATTTTCATGATATTCGTTTTGTATCATGACGAATATTTGTGTTTTGGTAAGGAATGTGCATTCGCAAAAAAAACAAATGCACATGTCTAGATGAGGTGTATTAAGTTTCCACAATTTTTTGACAACCTATAAGGTGGGTAAAAAAGATTCTCCAGCGATGCTACCTAGGGCATTAAGGGGATAATCACGATCCTTCGGAAAAGCTTATAAAGCGGTCAAACAAAATTATTTAGAAAAACCTATAAAATGATTTATCAACCGAAATTACCAGGTACTTAAAGGGTATTTCTATTGAAAATCATTAGATATTTTTTTCTTAAGAGTTGTGATCAATCCCATAATGATTTATTTACAAATATCCCCTTAGACTTTCATGGTGAATTTTGTAGAAAGATAAGTAGTAAAATGGTAATTAAAAACTAAATATATTGCCCCTCACTCTAATTTTGAAACCTAGGTTTAACTGCACATGTGCAAACATAACAGTACAGGTAGCCCTCAGTTTACGCCGGGGTTAGGTTCCAGAAGGAATGGTTGTAAATCAAAACCGTTGTAAATTGAAACCCAGTTTATAATGTAAGTCAATGGGAAGTGAGGGAGATAGGTTCCAGGCCCCTCTCAAAATTGACATAAGTAATACCTAATACATTATTTTTAAAGCTTTGAAATGAAGACTTTAAATGCTAGACAACATTATAAACCTAATAAAATAATCACACAACACAGAATATATCATTCAACTAAGTTAAATGAACAAAAACATTTGCTAATCAGCATTATAAACCTAATAAAATAATAACACAACACAGACTTCACTTGCATTTTTCTGCAAACAGTTCTTTCTATGCATTCTAATCTGGACTGAGTTATAGACAGGAAGATCTTGTTCCTTTGAAATCTGCTCGATAGCTCAGGTCTGGTTAAACTGATTAATTTCAGCTTGCTTCGCTTTGCTTCTACAGAAGCGGATAGCTCCACCTACTGGCTATTTTAATAAATGCACTGCTTCTCAATGCTTTTCAATAGCAGTCACATGACTGGGAAAAAAGGTTGTTATTCTGAAACGGTGTAAATTGAACCGTTGTAAAACGAGGGCCACCTGTATTAGAATTCAGTGAAAGCTAGATTTAAACATGGCGACACCCATGACCATAACCTTAATACTATGCTTATAAAGGGCTAGATTACAAGCGGAATGCTAATTTACCATTTGTGGGTGTGCGATAAATAATCAGCCATTACAAGTGGCTGATTAATGCTACCGCAAGCTCGCTGGAGCAAATAGCACTTATAGAAATTAACCAGAGATCAGATCTCTGGTTAATTTTATAAATGTGTCTCAAATGCTCCCCAAAATACAGTGGTGTGTATTTTATTAAAAAATAAAAATTGTAGCATTTTTATTTTTTAATTAAATAACTGCACCAGGCAGTTTTGGGGGGCTAAATTTGGCAGGTGTGGGGTGAAAAGTGCCTTTACATTGTGGTCTATGGGAACAGTGTGCTCCAAGTTAATATATACGAATTTGCTTATATACATATATATTTATGTGTTAATATGTGTATAATCATATACATATATATTATGTGTTAATATGTGTATAATCATATACATATATATTATATATAAACATAGAATTTGATGGTAGATAAGAACCAAAAAAGCCTATCAAGTCTACCCATATTACATGTTACTTTTTCCTTAGGATAGTCTTATGCATGTCCCAGACATTTTTGAATGCCTTTACAGTCTTTGGGGTCAATTTTTTAATGTGCGAGTGGACATGATACGATGTAGCATACGTTGTCGGCATTTATCATTGAACCAGCAGTTCTTGTGAACTGCTGGTGCAATACTGTCCCCTGCAGATTTGCGGCCAATCGGCCACTAGCAGGGGTTGTCAATTAACCCGATTGTATTTGATCGGGTTGATTTCTGTCCACCGCCTCAGAGCAGGCGGACAGGTTATGGAGCGGCGGTAAAATTAATAAATTGACCCCTTTGTGTCTACCACCTCAAATGGAAGTTTATTCCATTAATCCACCACCCACATTTATGTGTTAATATGTGTATAATCATATACATATTTATTTACAATTTGATCCCATCACTGCGCAAATTACCCCCTTCACTGTCCTATTTAGGGCCAGATTACAAGTGGAGCACTATCATTAGCGCGAGCAGAGTAAATGCGATTGCGAGATCCCAATGTTCTTTATGCTCAAACCCAATTACAAGTGGCATACTGTTAAAAATGACCGCTTATTCGCTTGTGGTAATTTATGTCCCCCATATCACAAACTACCTCTTTATTATTACTATTATTGTGATTAATTTGTATAGTGCCACCAAATTCTGTAGCGCTGAGTATAATGATAGGGGTATACACTATTAACCCCTTAACCACCACACACCCCACCACAAAGCTTCTACACTGTTAAACCCTAAACCACTAGCCCCCACATTGCAAAATCCCCACTACATTATTAACCCCTAAACTGCCAGCCAACACAAAATAACCAACTAACATCTAAACTCCCTAACCTAACACCCCCTAAGTTAACCCCTAAGTTAACTCAAAATAGAGTAACCATACCTTAGCCAAAAAAACTACCTTTAAAAAAAATCTAATCTTACTTTATTAAAACTACCATTACTATTTAAAAAAAATCTACCATTACTAAAAAAAATTACATTACTTAAAAAAATAAAAACTAACATTAATTTAAAAAAAAATTTTTTACAAAAAATAACAAACAATACTGTTACAAAAAATAACAAACAATATTTTTTTTAAAAAAAAAAGTTATGCCTACTTTAAAACTGCAAAATAAAAAATTAAAAAATTAAAAAAAACTATTCATAAAACTAAACTACAAATAGACATTAAAAGGGCCTTTTGTAGGACATTGCCCTAAAGTGATAAAGCACTGCTTGTAAAAAATAAAAACATACCCCATCTAACATTAAACCCCCACCCCACCCCACCCCAAAAAAACTACTAAAAAGTACCCTAAAAAGAGCATTTAGCTGGGCATTGCCCTTAAAAGGACATTTAGCTCTTTGCTGCAAGAGGAAAAAAAAATCCCTAATTTAAAAAAAAACCCACACAAAAACAAACCAAATTACTGACACTAAACCCTAAGATGGTACACACCAAAGATGATGGCTGCGGCCTTCTTTATCCTGGTGGCGTCCCATCTTCTTATCTTCATCCCGGAGGTGGTGGTCTTTATTTATCTCCAAAGCTTCAAAACGGAGGTCCTCTTCATGCGATCACCAACCGCATACTAGAATGAAAGCGTTTTCTATTGGCTGATATGAATTTGAACATGCAAATCAGCCAATAGAATAGGCTTTGTTTTTCCATTGACTTCTATGGGGGAATAGGTTATTTTGTGAGCAATAGTGTAAGCTTTCTGCGCTCGTCGGGCTAGCTCTGAAGCAATAACTTTTTACTTTCAACTCATAATACCTGCGCAATCCGGCGAGCAAAAGAGTTTTACTGCTAGTGCAGTTACCCCTCTAGCATAAGCTCTAAATAGCGCTCCACTTGTAATTTATCTTAATCATTTTCTGCACACACACATGCTTCTTTATATTATCTCTGTCTGTATACAAAAGGCCAATACTTAAGGCTCAATTCTATAAACCTTTCTGGGTTGGTGAAATTCTTTAAAAATGCTTACCAGTACTTTTATTTCCCTGGTGGAATTCTATAAAGCCAAAACTGGGTGTCTCGCTAAGAGGCATATGCTGCATTTTAATATGGGAAGGAGATGCATACATTACAAAAGTGGACAATGAAAATCCTAATTAATAATTTAATAATTTAAACAAAAATACTCAGGAAAAAATTGTAATATAAAGGGGATTTAAAAATTATAACATTAACAAAAATGTTCACAAATGTCGTATTTTATCAGAAATGTATAATTTGTATGTAAGTTACATAGGAACAAATTGTATTAAAAATTCACAGCATATATTCAAAGAGATTACAAGTTTTGCGGTATGGTACGTTACGGCTATACCGCTGAAAAATTGGCCATTGCGCGTGGATTGGCAGGTCTCCCGTATTACAAGTCACAGGGGTATAGCATTTTAGCCTGTAACGCAACGATCCATTCTGCTCGCAAAAAATGACATTTAAAGTGGGATTTTCTTGACCGCTGTATTACAGGTTGTGCGGTCTGGCTAAAATTCTTGCATTATAGCCTATACCGTCCTGTTCCATTCCACAATCTGAGACCAGTAGTTATGGATTTTGTGAAACAAAAATGTTTCACAAAACTCAGAACTAAATTGTTTCAAAGTACACCAACACCCACAAACCTCTAAACTGCCAAGCCCCCGCATCGCAAATACAATATTACACCTATTAACCCCTAATCCACCACCCACCCACATAGACAACACTAAAATAAACCTATTAAGCCCTAAACCACCGGCCCCCCACATCGCTAATAATAAAATAAACCTATTATCCCCTAAACCGCCGGCCTCCACATCGCTACTACTATAATAAACCTATTAACCCCTAAACCGCCACCCCCACATCGTTAATACTATAATAAAGTTATTAACCCCTAAACCGTTTCCCCCTCTCACATTGCAGCACACTAAATTAAAACTGAAAACAGGATGTCTCGCTAAGAGGCATATGCTGCATTTTAATATGGGAAGGAGATGCATACATTACAAAAGTGGCAATGAAAATCGTAATTAATAATTTAATAATTTAAACAAAAATTCTCAGGAAAAAATTGTAATATTAAGGGGATTTAAAAATTATAACATTAACAAAAATGTTCACAAAAGTCGTATTTTATCAGAAATGTATAATTTGTATGTAAGTTACTCAGGAATAAATTGTATTAAAAATTCACAGCATATATTCAGCGAGATTACAAGTTTTGCAGTATGGTGCGTTACGGCTATACCGCTGAAAAATTGGCCATTGCGCGTGGATTGGCATCTCTCCCGTATTACAAGTCATGGGGGTATAGCATTTTAGCCTCTAACGCAACAATCCATTCCGCATGCAAAAAATGACATTTTAAAGTGGGATTTTCTATACCGCTGTATTACAGGTTGTGCGGTCCGGCTACCTCCGCCGGCCTCAACATCGCTACTACTATAATAAACCTATTAACCCCTAAACCGCCACCCCCCACATCGCTAATACTATAATAAAGTTATTAACCCCTAAACCGGTCCCCCCCCACATTGCAGCACACTAAATTAAACTATTAACCCCTAAACCTAATACCCTCTAATTTTAAATTAAATTAACAATATAACTGTCCTTCAATAAATAAAAACTTACCTGTGAAATAAAAATATAAAATAAGTTTAAACTATAAAGTAACCTAACATTACTATTTTAAAACAATCAAATTAACTAAAAAAAAAATAAAAAAAAAATCCACACAGTTGTGTGGAGAAAAATGCCTTGTTGATGTCAGAGGTCAGAGGAGAATGGCCAGACTGGTTCGAGATGATAGAAAGTCAACAGCAACTCAAATAACCACTTGTTACAACCAAGGTATGCAGAATACCATCTCTGAACGAACAACATGTTGAACCTTGAAGCAGATGAACTACAGTGGCAGAAGAACACACTAAGTGCCACTCCTGTCAGCTAAGAACAGGAAACTGAGGCAGATAAATCTCGATTTCAGCTGCGACATTCAGATGGTAGGGTCAGAATTTGGCATAAACAACATGAAAACATAGATCCATCCTGGTTTGTATTAACAGTTCAGGCTGGTGGTGGTGGTGTAATGGTGTTGGTGATATTTAGGATAATGCACCATGTCACAATGCACAAATCATCTCAAACATCTTGAACATGACAATGAGTTCCCTATACTCCAATGGTCTCCACGTTCCCTATACTCCAATGGTCTCCACGGTCACCAGATCTCAATCCAATAGAGCACCTTTGGGATGTGGTGGAATGGGAGATTTGCATTATGGATGTGCAGCCGACAAATCTAAATCAACTGCGTGATGCTATCATGTCAATATGGACCAACATGTCTGAGGAATGTTTCCAAAACCATGTTGAATCTATGCCACGAAGAATTAAGGCAGTCCTGGAGGCAAAAGGGGTTCCAACCCGGTACTAGCAAGGTGTACCGAATAAAGTGGCCGGTGAGCATATAGATAGATAGATAGAGAGAGAGAGAGAGAGAGAGAGAGAGAGAGACAGAGAGAGAGAGAGAGAGAGAGAGATATAGATGATAGATAGATAGATAGATAGATAGATAGATAGATAGATAGATAGATTGATAGATGATAGTGCGGCAGAATCTGTTGGCGCTCTGCAAATAACTGATAATAATAATAATAATAATAATAATAATAATAATAAAGATAGATAGATGATAGATAGATAGATTAATTTTTATTATTTTATTGTTGTTATTATTACTATTATTATGTTTAATATCTTTAAAATATATGCAAAGCAATAAAAGAGAAAATCTATTAATCCTGGCTTACCTGTGGAATGTGGAAGTGTTATTTTAAAGGAAGGTGGTTCAACGTCATACTCAGAATTGAGCTATGATCAGTCATTACCAAGAAAAAATTGCTAAATAAGTCAAAATCCAAAATGTGTAATTATGTGTATTTAAAATATATATATATATATATATATATATATATATATATTTAAATTATTGGGTTTTCCTGTTCTGAGAAGTGATAGTGTCCATGTAAAGCTTCACAACTTCAACACTGCACCATATATGCCCCTAATCCATCTTTGTGCACATCAGAAAGCACATCAGATCCTGACTTATGTCTCTTCCTGACCTTTGAGAGTAAAGTTCAGGAAAAGACAGAAGTTAGGAACCGGTAGATCAGTCAGTAGCCAAGCAACAGTACAGAGGGGTGATGCTAAAGATAAGAATAGTGAAATACTCGGTTCCTAATGTCAACTAGGAAATCCTAAGGGACTGAGCAACACAACAAGGAATCAGGTACAAATTGTAATCTAGAAATCAGTCCAAGGTTATCTTACTGAAAGGTGGGATCAGAGATCAAAAACACCTAGATGTTCAGCTAAGAACAACCAAGCAATAAATAAAGATTTCAGAAACATTTTAAAGATTTCTGTGCCTCTCTTGGTGCTCTTTCATAGGAACATAATTTCATATGGATATACTATAAGTAGCTTCATACACAGCTTTGAAAATTGTTCTATGTCTGGTGTCTTCGCTGGAACCAAATCCATCTTCAGTGCCCATCAGAGAGCACATCAACTACTGCCTGAGTGAACTGATTAAAGGGGGATTATTTAGTGCCTGACAACAACAGCAGTTACACATTAACTGAAAATCTACTCCAAAGTAAACATTTGTACTCCTACAAAGTTAAATTATATTATTATTATTTTGAACATATTATTTTATCTTGAGACATTGTCCTTGCACTGTAGTTAATTATCCTAAAAACTTTCTGCACTTTTCCTCTTCATCAGCATCTTCTACCATAATTTATTATTTCAAGGTCTAACGATCATAAATGGATCATCTCTCCATTTACTGACAAATGCCATCATATTCATGGTCAGAAGCTGTATCTGAATTTAAAACATAAAAGTACATTTGCATTACAATTATAGCTCTCTACATACCATTGTTTTGGACACAATGTATAAAATTGGCTATTTTTTGCCTTACAAATATTGGCATACAAAAAATAATAATTATTATTATCATCATCATCTTCATAATCAGTGCCATCAACATCAT